>NC_080389.1:13997325-14107432 GCF_028751815.1 Salvia miltiorrhiza
CATTTGGTTGTTTGTCGTAGTAAACACTTATGCAATAAAGTATTTGCCACATTTGCTTTCTTCATCATCTCCTCAAGGTTTATGCATATTTCTTCTTGTATCATTTCATTGATCCAAATAATTAATCATAATCATTGAATCTAAGCTTGAATGATAACAATCCACTTGAAAAGACAACTCCAAATCATGACTGAACTTAGAAATATCTAAGCTGCCTACGTACCCTTTTGAAAGGGATCAAGTCAAAACGTAGTTCAAAGATCAACTTGAATTTTGATTGGAAGGGGGGGGCCGTACACAGTTTATACTCTTGCGGGCCAGGAGTGACTATTTATTTTACCACTATATAGACAAAGTGGGGCATATAATAGTTTAGCCACATAGTTTACCTTTTGGTGGGAGAAGTTTAGCAGTTTAACCACATACACTTTCTTTGGTGGGTGCCGTGCATAGTTTATACTCATATGGGCCAGGAGTAACATGCAGTTTAGGCTCGTGCGTCACGGAGCTGTCTTCATTTTTTTTTTTTTTTTTTTTTTTTTTTTTTTAGGGATAGTATCGCTTCAAGAACTTCCCATTTATGGGTCCAACTCTCACATTGTCTTCTGAAAGCAGCTTATATGCCCCATTGGTGTAGACTTCTTTGACGACATATGGGCCATCCCATCTTGACACAAACTTGTTTCCAACACGATGAGTGGTGATAATCGGCCTTCTCACTGCAAGCACCAAATCTCCAACTTGGAAAGAGCGCGGTCGTACCTTCTTGTTGAAAGCCTTTGACAATCGAGCTTGATAGCACTCCAATCTTTGTTGAGCTTCCAATCTCCTCTCATCCAATGCTTCTAACTCTTCCAAGCGCAGACGAGCATTTTCTTCTTCGGTCAAGCCTTCTTGTATGGCAATCCTTAGCGAGGGGATCTGCTGCTCGAGAGGAATGACAGCTTCTACACCATACACTAAAGAATAAGGAGTAGCTTGTGTTGGAGTCCTATGAGTTGTTCTGTACGCCCATAATGCTTCTCCAATCCTTTCGTGCCAATCACGCTTTGTCTTCGCAACCACCTTCTTCAACAAGTTGCACAAGGTTTTGTTGAAAGCTTCCGCCAATCCATTAGCAGGTGCATTATACATGGATGACTTTCGCTGCTTGAACCCAAATTTCTCACTGAGTTTATTTATCAACGCATTGCTGAAAGGTGTTCCATTATCAGTAATGATATATCGGGGAACTCCATAGCGATAAATGATGTGGGTCTTGATGAAATCAGCAACAGTTTCTTTCTTTACTTCTTTTAAGGGTAGTGCTTCAGCCCACTTAGAGAAGTAATCAGTCGCAGCTAAAATGTATAAGTGTCCCCCTGATGATTTCGTCAACGGGCCAACAACATCCATGCCCCAAGCATCAAATGGCCAAGACGCGACTGTGGGATGTAGTGGCTCAGGCGGTTGATGAATAAGGTTCGCATGGAATTGACAAGCTTGACACCTCTGTGCAAAATCCAAACAGTCTTTCACCATGGTTGGCCAATAGTAACCCATTCTTTTGATTCGGAAATGTAGCTTAGGTCCCGATTGGTGAGCGCCACAGACACCAGAATGCGCTTCTTCCATAGCTTTGATAGCTTCTTCATTGCTTAAGCACCTTAGGAAGACTCCATCAAAAGACCTCCTATAAAGTGTTCCTTTAAAGAATATGAAACGAGTGGCGCGTCGCCGAATATCAACTTTTCTACGTGGATCACTTGGCAACTTGTCGTATTTCAGGTAATCTACCAACAATTGGCGCCAATCTTCTTCTTCTATCTCGAAGACTTCAACAGCGTTGGTTTCATTCTCTTCACAATCCTCATCTTCGAAGACAGGTGGTATGACCCAACTTTCGCAAACTGGTATAGCAACTTCTCCTCCAACCATGGCTATTGTAGAGGCAAGTTTCGCCAATGCGTCAGCTTGTTTATTCTCACTTCTCGGGACATGCTTAAGTTCGACGTCCACCAATTGTCCAATGAGTTTTTGGGCATATTTGACATATGGGAGCAGATCCGGTTTCTTGACTTCATATAATCCAAGGATTTGATTCACTACCAATTTGGAGTCTCCATAAACCTTCAAGTGTAGCTGCTTTGCATCCATTGCCATTTCCAAACCAAGGATGAGCGCTTGATATTCTGCTACATTGTTTGAACAATTTTTAGTCAAGGTGAAAGAATATGGCAACACTTGTCTTTCCGGTGACACGAACACTACTCCTGCACCAGCTCCATCCTGATGAGATGCTCCATCAAAGTACATTGTCCAAGGTGGGGAGATTTCAATGGCAAGTGCGTCTTCGTCTGGGAGATCGTCAGTTAATTCCCATTCTGCGGGGATTGGATGATCTGCCAAAAAGTCAGCCAAAACTTGCCCCTTTACCGCTTTCTGAGGGACGTAGACAATTTCAAATTGTTGCAGCTGGAGATACCATCTTGCAAGTCTATCGGACAAGACTGGTCTCGACATGACATACTTCAACGGGTTTGCCTTGGAGATGAGCCGCACCGTATGAGCTTGGAAGTAATGCTTCAGTTTTTGGATGGAGAATATCAAAGCCAAGCATAACTTTTCAATTGGCGAATAGTTCAACTCATTTGGCGTCATCGTCCTACTTAAGTAGTACAGAGCATTTTCTTTCCCGCTTTCATTGTCTTGTGCGAGTAGTGCACCCATGGAGCGTTCTTGAGCAGCGATATACAGGATTAGAGGACGTCCTGCTATAGGTGCGGCCAAAACAGGAGGCTTCATTAAGTACGCTTTGATGCTATTGAAAGCAGTGCTGCATGACTCATTCCACTCAAAAGGTATGCCCTTCTTCATGATTCGACTGAATGGTTGACATCGCCCGGCTAGATTTGAGATGAACCTTCGCAAGTACGCCAACTTTCCTTGAAGACTTTTCAAGTCATGGATGTTTCGTGGTTCAGGCATCTTCAATATTGCATCTATCTTTGCCTGCTCAATCTCTATGCCTTGGTGGCGGACGATGAACCCAAGAAATTTGCCAGACTTTACTCCGAAAGCGCACTTTAATGGATTCATTTTCAATTGGTACTTTCTCAATCTCTCGAAGATCATCCTCAAATCTTGTAAATGGTCGCTTCGTCTTTTAGACTTCACCACCACGTCATCCACATAACACTCAATATTCTTATGAAGAATATCATCGAAGATTTTCTGCATGGCTCTTTGATATGTAGCACCAGCATTTTTCAATCCGAATGGCATTACTTTGTAGCAATAAATTCCTTTAGGAGTACGAAATGCCGTTAACTCTTCATCTTCTGACGACATGCGAATTTGGTTATAGCCTGATGATCCATCCATAAAAGATAGCGCCTCATGTCCCGTGGTTGCATCAATCATTAACTCAGCAATTGGTAGAGGAAAATCATCTTTAGGGCATGCTTCATTTAGATCTCTAAAGTCGACACACACTCTAATCTGTCCATTCTTCTTTCGTACTGGTACAATGCTAGAAATCCATGTTGGGTACTTGACTTCTCTGATAAATCCGGCAGTAATAAGCTTGTTCACTTCAGCTTCAATCAACGGCACCAACTCGGGTCGAAATCGTCGTTGAGTCTGCTTGACGGGACGTGAATCACTTTTAACGGCCAAATGATGTACAGCTACCTTTGGACTTAACCCTGGCATTTCTTTGTATGACCATGCAAATATGTCTTTAAATTCTTTAAGCAATTCAACATATGCGCATTCCTCATCTTTTGTCAATAATGCACTAATGAAAGTGGGTCGTGGCTCATCAATGGTACCCAAGTTAATCTCTTTTAGCTCATCAATGGTGGATTTAACGCCTTCTTCAAACTGCTGAGGAGCCATCTCAGCGTCTTCTTCTTCCATATTCACCTCTTCACTTAGGGTGATATGATTTGACGAGACGACTTCACTTCTTTGCTCGGGGTCTTCAAAGGCTATGCATGTCTTCATCGTTTCATCCCTTCGTTTCACATGAATTATGCCCTTCACGTCACTTGATCTAATTACGCCATCCCTGATTGATTGGTCTTGAACCATGAGAGAAGCAATGTTGGTAATGTAATAGGATGATGCCACACTTTCCCTATCATCCTCAATAGTCCTTGTTTTAGAAGAGTCCACACTCTCTCTATCTTCATCATCCTCAAGAGTTCTTGTTTTGGAAGAGTCCACACTCTCTCTATCTTCGTCATCTTCGACTGTCTTTGTAAAGATGACAGTCTTCATCTTGGCTTTCAATTCTCTTCCACAAGAAACTGACAACGTGGTGCGTCTTTTCATACGAGAAGGAACACGACTTCTCAATTTTCGGGTCATTTGCAACTCATCATTCTTTGTTGATACAACCTGCTTCATCTTCTTGCCTTTCCCTAGCCTTTTGAAGACCGATGTTCGCGGAATCTCCTCATATCGAAGCCTCTTGAAGGCAGATACTCGTTGACTCTTTCTCTTATTAGGAAGATTTTCTGTTGATAACACTTCTCCCTCGAAAATATGGTTTGTAGTCGCCCTTTTGATGGCAATACGAACAGGGTTTTGGGGAATGAATCCCAATCCCATCTTGGCATTTTGACCTACACGACCATCATTCTTCAATTTTCTTTGGCTAGTGTCACCACCATACTCCTTCTTACTTGTGGATTTTGCAGGAGATTCTGGCGTGGAACCTCTTCGCGGGTCATATCCAGCTTTAACAAGGAGCCCATATGCTTTTGGACCGAAACACTTAGTGACTTCATGGTCAGAGAGTTCTCCATGCTCAATTGCAGCACTTTGCTTTGGTCGAACAAATCCTTCAAGCGGTGGAGGCATTGGCTTTCCAATATCAATCTTGGTCAAAGGCATGGTGAGTCCTTCCAAAGATTTGGTGATGGATAGTTCTGGCTTGTTCTCATGACTATCTTCTGCCCTTTTCAAACTCTCAATTTGGACATCATTCACAACTTTTGCTTTTTTCATATAGTACTTCGCATCGGCCAAGTATGATTCAGCTTCTGTAAAGGGCTTATGATCACCAATTATCTTCTTCACTGCGCCATCTCGACAATACTTGAAACATTGATGCAATGTTGAAGGAATTACGCCATTTTCGTGCAACCATGGTCGACCAAGGAGCATGTTGTAAGACGTCTTGGCATCAATTACTTGGAACAGTGCGGTTGAGTTCATATCTTCAATTAATAAGTCCAACCTTATGCTGCCAAGGGCTCTTTGTCCTTCGTGGTTGAATCCTTGGATCATTAACCGACTACTTGAAAGCTCACCCACTTGAATTCCCAACTCATTAAGTGTTCTTAAGGGCAAGATATTGACCGCAGACCCTCCATCGATGAGTATCCTGTTCACCTTTTGCTCATGAGTGTAACAACTTACAAATAATGGCCTATTGTGAGGTTCGGCACCAAGTTCCAAATCTTCATCGGAGAATGTTATCGCGAAGACATTCTCTTCAACAACATTTGATTCAACTCTATCTTCTTCTTGGCAAACTGAGTCATGCAAGATTTCAACACCCTCCACCATATTGTTGGACTCAATAGTGACAAGATTGGCGGTGGACTTATCCTCTTCAAGTGATATCTTCCCCTGTTGTTCTAATTGCATAACTTTATCCTTGAAGATGAAGCAATCATGTATGGGATGTCCAACCAGTCGATGATATTTGCAGTACTTTGGATCATCAGTTTGTCCAGCTTCATTTGGCCTTTTCATCTCTGGCAATTCGATAAGTCCTTCTCTAAGTAGATCATCAAATATCCCGGAGACGTCAGAGTCTAAGAAAGGATATTGCTTTTGTTGCATTTCTTTCAAAGTAAGCTTTCTGTACCCCGCGTCTTGAGGAGTTTTCTGCTTGTCGCCCTTGCTGTCATCCTTTCTCAAGAATTTGACGGAGGTTGCTTTTACTGACATAGACTCTTTCTTCGGGGTCTTATCAAAAGACTTAGCTCCCTTCTTGAATTCCTGCTTCTCCTTGAATTTACGAGATTCTTGGAGTGGTGGTCCTTCGATTCCGCTTGCCGCCATACTCAATTCCATGTCATGAGCTCTAGTGGCTAACTCTTCGAATGTTCTGGGCTGAATTCCTCGCAAGATGTATTGTAACCCCCAATGCATCCCTTGAATGCACATCTCAATAGCGGATGATTCGGATAATCGGTCTTTGCAGTTGAGGCAGAGGTTTCTCCATCTATTGATATAATCAATCACCGGCTCTTCCTTAAATTGACGAGAACTTGTGAGTTCCACCATGCTGACAGTTCTTCTAGTGCTATAAAAGCGGTTAAGGAACTCGTGCTCCAGCTGTTCCCAACTATCGATCGCGTTTGACTCTAAATCCGTGTACCAGTCAAAAGCATTTCCCTTGAGTGAGCGAACAAACTGCTTGACCAAATGATCTCCATAGGTGCCAGCGTTATTGCACGTTTCAACAAAATGAGCCACATGTTGTCTAGGATTGCCCTTTCCATCGAATTGTTGAAACTTGGGAGGCTGATAACCAAGAGGCATCTTTAATTGATCAATTCTTTTAGTATAAGGTTTGGAATAGATCATGGATGACTTGGAGCTACCACTTGCCTTAATAGTTCCTTCAATGAATTCTTTGAGTTGGTCGATTTGAATGAAACCATCGGAAGAGACTTGGATGTCCTTTGAAGACGTCTTTTCTTCATGGTGTTTCTCGGATGACTCTGAATCATCGCTTTCTTCATCTTTCTCGTCATTCACTCGACTTCCTTCTCCTTTCTCTAAGATGAGCTTTGAGATCTTGGCGTCTTGCTCCAATATATGCTTGTTCATGTTCTCAACAAGCTTAGCTAGGCCAGCAATTTGTTCCTCCAAAGTAGAAGCGTTTGTTACCATGACGGGAGCTTCAAGAGAGTAGCTTGCGGTTGAATGCTCCTCCATTGCTGAAGCAGACTTAGAAATCTCTTCCAATTGCCTAGCTTTGCCTCGCGTGATAACACCAACATCTTTTGAAGTGATTTTTGTGGCAGCACTTGAAGCTTTGTTCGCCATTTGAATTTTCTTGAGTTGTTGTTGGTGAAGAGGAGAGATGAGAGGTAGAGAGGTCCCACTGGGCGTGCCAAAATTTGTAAACACAAATTTTATTGTATTCAATTTAATGAAATACAAAAATGTGTACAAATCCAAAATATATGGATTGAAATGAATTTGTTGCGGGTTGCGATTCTCTACTTTGATCCTCTGATTCTCCTCTTCAAGCTTCTTCAAATCCTTGGAGGGAAATATAATTTCTTGATCTCCTTGAACTTGAATGTTGACTTGAATTTGATTTGATAACGCCAATCCAGAGGGCTTTCACCTTATTTCTGAATCAAACGTTGACTTTGATGAAGAACTCTTTGATCTTCTTTGTAGAACGCCTTGATTGTTGGAGATGACTTCGTCGTAGAGAATTACTCCTTCAATGCTTGAGCTCTGAAATGATTTCTGTGTCTTTGACTCCACAAATGACCCATATTTATAGGTGAAGAATGGAGTGGGCTGCGGGCTTTGGCCTGTCATATTGGGCTTTTAGGGCTGAGGTGGCGTGATTTGATTGGCTCCTCAAAATTGATATTTATCTACATAAAATATTTAATATTTTATGTAGATTTTCCACATGTCAATTTCTGATTGGTCAATAAATCCATATAATCAAATATTAATTATATATTTATTTAATCTTGAATTATATTTAATTTAATTCCAAGATATAAAATAAAATATATAATTTCTTATTTAATTTATAATTTCCACATGGCAGGATTTAATAGGCTATAAATTTAATTGCCTACAGTAATCATCTTCAGACAGAATATCAATCAGTTTAATCTTCTCATCAGCAACACTTAATCCAAAACTTGACCTCTTCTTCATCACATCGCCACTATGCCCAAATTCCATTCAAAACTTGCTTTTGTAACTTCTAAATTGATAATAAACCTTTTCTTTTTATTGAGTTGGTAAATTGATATTGATATAAAACCTTTGTTACGGTTATTTCAGCCACTTCTTTTGTGGTATAGGTGAAATTAAGAGGTGGGCACGGTCAAAATTGTTAAATTTGGAAAAGAATTTGGTGAGTGATTAAAGTTTTAATTAAAAGGAACATAAATTTCTGAGAGGTAATTATTCAAGTCACCCGGATTGGTCGCGCTTGAGTAATTCGGTGCATATTTTATGCTAAATTATTTATTCCTAATTTATAACTAACATACGCCATTATTCTCAGATTCAATGTAAAATTAATTAATTACTCTGATTTCGAGTTGGCAATTCAAGTCTAATTCTCTTGTTTTTGCCCTTATAAGTTACTAGTATTCCACCCGTGCATACGCACGGATAAATTATTGTTTTTTTTAATGTTAATTAATTATATATTAATTAATATTGTATTGTGTTAAAATAATAAATAAAAATTATTGTGTTATATTAAAAAAAACACATAACCACTTTAACTAAGCAAATAGTTTTTTTTTTATTATACTATTACAAATATGGGTGCAATAATAATAATAATAATAATAATAATAATAATAATATAATTGATGAGTGTGGAATTAATCTCAACATAAATAATATAAAAATATAAAAATAACACAAGTATTTAACGTAGTTTGATCGTTAAGATCTACATCCATGGAGAGAAATCCGAGAGAATTTATTATTTGTGGAGTTATTATACAATTATAGAGTTGAATAATTATAATGAATCAGCCCCTAATTCTATACATAAGAATCCTATTTATAAGTTATTAAGTGGACCTAGCCCTAAAGCCCATTAAACAGTGCAATTAGGCCTAAATTGTTGACATGGCTGGAGGTGTCAAAGGTGGCATTGACATAGCTGGAAATGCCAAAGGTGGCGTTGACACGACTGCCACAAATGGAGGTTAACATAGTTGGAAGCGCCACGGGTGACGTTGACATGGCTGCCACGAGTGTAAGTTGACATAGCTGTTACAGGTGGCGTTTCCACGGGTGGATTGCCAACGATGGTCTGCCAAGGCTATGTTGTCACGGCTGATTCTTTGCTCTTGTTTATATTTTTCACCCATTGTACTTGACCCATGTAGGTGAACGTAATTATATCATCATCATCATCATCATCATCATCATCATCATCAATAATAATAATAATAATAATAATAATAATAATAATAATAATAATAATAATAATAATAATTTATGTAAAAATGACAATTGTATTATTAAATAAAGCATGGTAATACAAATTAGTAAATTTATAAGTTTTGAAAAACTTTTTTGTAGACAATATTCATTGTACTTGATATGATATTATTATGTTTATCACATGCTGAAATCTTCAAGCCACTCCGACTCTTTACTCTTGAAACAGCAACGTAAAGTTGACCATGAGAGAATACTGATTTCTTTAGAAAAAACTTCACGTGTAGCATAGATTATTCTCGACTCTTGTTGATTGTTATGACATACAAAATAATAAGAGGAAATTGTCTCTATTCGAACTTGAATGGAAGTCGTGAATCTGATGGAGTCAGAGACATTCTAGAAATCAACACTTTTAGCCAGAATTAGTATCAGTTAATGTTTTAGCCTCCAACATGTGGTTACCAAGTCTTGTAATCACCAAACGTGTTCTATTACACACTCCTTGAGAATGGTCAACGTTCCTTAATAACATGACCGGAGTTATGACCATCAAATTTATCTCGTTATTGGAATTTTGTGGATTAAAACAACAATGAAGTCCATATACACTACAAAAAAAACGCTAATAGACAACGGTCAGAATCCGTTGTCTATTACAAAATCAATTGTTGTAAATGAGACTATTGTCTATTGAGGGGCGGTCATAGACAACGGGTTCTGGACCGTTGTCTATTCTCTTATAGACAACGTGTTCTGGACCGTTGTCTATTCTCTTATAGACAACGGTTTCTAGAACGTTGTCTATTCTCTGATAGACAACGATTTAGAATCCGTTGTCTATTATGTGATAGCCAACATGAGAAAAACCGTTGTCTATTCTATGATAGACAACGACTGATCATCCGTTGTCTATTCTCTTATATACAACAAGTTCGTGACCGTTGTCTATTCTATATTATAGTTTTTATTTTGTATTTATATTTAAAATTTCCTGATTTTTCAATTTATATTTCAGTAAATCTAAAAACATAATATGAAATACTAAAAATACATAAATTAATAATAAAATTCATACATTATAATCCAACATCATCATCCCTACATTACATTAGAATCCAAACATCATCATCCTACATTACATTAGAATCCAAACATCATCATCCTACTAATTGAAACATAACTGCAAACCAAGCAAGTTACACCATCTGCAATATTAAAATATTTCAAGTATCAATTTATAAAATTTATTAACCTTATATCTCAAAAATATTAAAAAATTAACTTTATATAAAACTTACCCATCATCACTCATCTGTGATTTTACATACAAATTCTGCCCACTCTATCCTTACTTCATCAATTTCCTTTTTGGAGTAGCATCCTCCTGCAAACTATAAGAAAAACAAACTTGTGATCAATTATGAAATTATAGAAATTGTCTTGAAGTAAAATTTAATAAAAATTATAAATTACAATTACCAGTGTAGTTATTGGGAGAGAGTGATCAGATACAATATTATCAATAACATCTCTCATGTATCGCATAACATAGAATCCACACTGTTTCCCATCAGGTTG
This sequence comes from Salvia miltiorrhiza, assembly GCF_028751815.1. NCBI lineage: Eukaryota > Viridiplantae > Streptophyta > Magnoliopsida > Lamiales > Lamiaceae > Salvia > Salvia miltiorrhiza. Next base: position 14,008,078 of record NC_080389.1, read on the forward strand.
TTGTGGACTCTGTCACATTTAATAATACTAGTAAACAACCAAACATACTATTTAATCCAAGTGAAACATAATGTTAAGGTAAGAATTTCATACATCGATCACTTCCCACAAAAGATTCTGTCTCCCCCTTACTCCTATGCTCATGTTGAACATTTTTATGGCTCTACACATATTATAATATACATTAAAAATAAATAATCTAAATTAATCTAAAAAATAATAATAAAACTTACGTCGTCATAATGCTCTTCCACTCCTCAACATGAAAACTGTCAGTCAATGGATCCAACACATATACCGTCTCCTTATGGGGATAGACCATCATGAGGACCCAATGCCAACTAAAAGAATAAATAAATAGTTACCAACAAGTATAATATAATAATCATTTTAATTGAAAAAAACTTAATCATTTTCACATACCCTACGTTACATGGCAATAAAACAAGTTGATCAGTTTTGGTACCAATCAACCTCTGGCCTACAATACTCGCTTTTTTAGCTTGGGCAACATTAGGATTGTGTGATATATCATATGGATCAACAAATCGAATTGTATCAAGAATGCCTGAATTCTCATATTCCTTGTATAAGTACCTTCAAAATATTGCAATCAAATTAGACAATTATCAACAATAGGGTATATTTTTAACTAATGAATTTTAAAAGACTTACCACATGTACATACATATGCACGATGCTGCGAGAGCCTCCAATTCACACATATGATGAATGTCATCAAATCCAATTAAAACTTCTAGATCATGACCGAAGACAAGCGGATCCACGCTTCCTTTAATTGTGAATCCATCAAAGAGTGCAACACTTGCGTATTTGTGCAACATCTTTAATGACATTGGTATATCCGTCGCCGTCAACTTCATTGGCTCCCTTACATGAGGTCTTCTTGACTGAAATTTTGAATAATCTCTTAACAACTATAAAACAATAAAAAATATAAGTTACTATCATATAGATGATACCTTAGCTTTTGGTGCTTTGACAAATGGCACGACTTTGTCACGAGGAACTTCTTCAATATCATCCTCATCCTCATCCTCATCCTCAACATCATTTTCATTCTTGACAGAACAACTGCCTTTCTCCTCACTCTCTTTCATCATAACCTGTTGCTGGAGCTCTAGGATTTTCGCATTCATCTCGGCCATTTGTTTCCCAAACTCCTCCTTCATTTCTTGCACCACATTCCCCATTCCACTTTCACTTTTCTTAAAATATGTTGTTGGAGTAACATAACAACCAACACCCCTCACACGACCAGAATGTTCGGGCTTCTCGAGTGCTTGTGTGAGGACATCGTCACTTGGTCCACTACTACAAAACATACCCTCATGCTTTTGTCGTAGGTACTCATCCTACGAATCACATTGTTAACAAAGTAATCAAAAAAATAGATTGAATATTATGCAATCATAAATACTTACAATCTTTAGAACTGTTTTTGTCAACAGTTCACCATCGAACTCCCCTTTCTTATTTGCTCGTGCTTGCTTCCACAAAAGTGCTCTATCATTCTCTTGATCACCTGTCAATTGCTCCTTCTACAAATGATAAATTATTAGTGTTATATTCCTTACTTTATTATATTATTGAAATATTACCATTTCTTCACGTAAGCCGGCATATCCCTTGCGTGAAATACGGTGGGGGTATATATTTTGTCTTTGCTTCTCCTTTAGCTCTTCACTTTTTTTCTAATAAATTAAGAAAAACATGAGGTAGTTAGATAAACAATTTCAAGTACATAAATTAAAACATATACTAACTATCTTACCCGAGATTCTTCTGACATACGACTAATGACAAAATCCTTCCAATCTTCCTTATCAATTCTGTAATCAGATGGAGGATGATACAACCGTTCGGGCTGATCAAGGAACGGTACAATGTGATTTTTATACAAATTACACTTATGTTGACGCCATTTCGCACTTGCCGATGTCAAGCATTTATTTTTCCAATTCTCGTCCACATTGAACACCAACTACGAAAATAATGCAAGTTAATTATAACAAACTAATTAAAATAATATATCACCATAAATAATATCAAACTAACTTACTTTAACTGAAACCACAAAGAGGAAACTAGGGCAAAGAGAAAGCAGTACTCTACTCAAGCTGCTGATAGTAATCCCGACGGAATCGCTCTTGATCAATGAAGATGATGGCGTAGAGAGCGTAGATGATTCCAGGAATGTATCCCAATATAGTCAGAAGCAAGCAGATGAAGAACTCAGTCTGCATAAACAGAGGCATAAATAAATTGGTAAAGCATATTACGACCTCATTAATCCCTTACTAGGATTATTATTAAAGAAAATCATTGGTAAAGCATATTACGACCTCAGATAGTGTCTTAGAGCTCTAAGAAAACGTAAACAAATCATCATCAGCAAAGTCTATCCTACAGCAGAATGCTCCAACGAGGTGCATTTGTCCACTCTCCAAAAACACTACAGTCACTGGGTGCATAGATGGGAGAATTTCCAATCAATTATAAATGCCGAAATTCATCAAATTTCAAAACTGTAAATTGCAATTCCAGAGATGTAAATTGCTAACTAATTTGAAACTCGAATTTGATTCAGATAAACAACCAAATCAAACTCGAAACAAACACGACAGTCCACAGAAGCATCAGAACGGGTAGAGTTAAGTTTGATTTGCTCACCGAGCTGCATTTCCACAAGGTCTCGGCGGCGGAGCTCGCAGAGGCGCGCGGCCCAATCAGCTAGGTCGGATTCGGCATGGGCGTTGAGGGGATCTCTGATGATCTCGATCTGGAGCAGGCGGTCGAAAAAATTGCTGTCGTTGAAGGCGAAGGCGAAGTCGGATTGACGGGCGGCGGTGGAGTCGGAGTCGGAGTCGAGGGCGAAGTCGAATGATTCAACAGTTACGAGGAGCAGGCGGCGAGGCAAGGGAATAAGGCGGGAATCGACGGCGAGGGGATGAAATCGGTGCCCGGAATAGATTCCAGTAGGTGGCGAGAGATTTTGCCACTCACTGGATGCCGATCTCTTCCACTGGGTGGAGTGGGCGATGGTGGATGGGGCTGGTCGGCGGTGGGTGGCGTGGGGTAACGGTGGCTGGGGTGGCCGCCGGTGGGTGGCTTGGGGTGGATGGTGGCTGGGGCGAAAATGTTGAAAGTGAACTAGCGAAAAAAGAGAAATTAGATTAGGGCTTGAAATAAAAAAAATGTATAAAAATAAAACAAATTACACAACCTAAAATTACACAACGGATCTACAAGCTCAAAAATCCACGTTGTCTATTATGACTATAGACAACGGTTTTAAGAGAAACGTTGTCTATTTAGGACGGTCATAGACAACGACACGAATACCGTTGTCTATTAGAGAATAGACAACGGTATTTGTGAACGTTGTCTATGACCGTCCTAAATAGACAACGTTTCTCTTAAAATCGTTGTCTATAGTCATAATAGACAACGATTTTCACAACCGTTGTCTATGACAGCCAAAAATAGACAACGGTGTTTTGAAAACCGTTGTCTATAGTCATGTTAGACAACAGATTTTGAAACGTGTTAGTACAATATTCATTGTACTTGATATGATATTATTATGTTTATCACATGCTGAAATCTTCAAGCCACTCCGACTCTTTACTCTTGAAACAGCAACGTAAAGTTGACCATGAGAGAATACTGATTTCTTTAGAAAAAACTTCACGTGTAGCATAGATTATTCTCGACTCTTGTTGATTGTTATGACATACAAAATAATAAGAGGAAATTGTCTCTATTCGAACTTGAATGGAAGTCGTGAATCTGATGGAGTCAGAGACATTCTAGAAATCAACACTTTTAGCCAGAATTAGTATCAGTTAATGTTTTAGCCTCCAACATGTGGTTACCAAGTCTTGTAATCACCAAACGTGTTCTATTACACACTCCTTGAGAATGGTCAACGTTCCTTAATAACATGACCGGAGTTATGACCATCAAATTTATCTCGTTATTGGAATTTTGTGGATTAAAACAACAATGAAGTCCATATACATGTTTATTATGTATTTTAACACTTACTTATTTTTATGTTTTAAAAACATAATTATCTACAACCTAGGTCATGATTAGGCTTGTCGAATGGTTCAAGTTTGGATTGCCCGAATCAAAATTTTCAATTAGTAGTATTCAAGATCCTTGCTTCTATTTCAATTAGTTGAACTCAAAGTCAAACATATACATCATGTAATTAATACAATAAGTTGCAAATTTATTTATTACTATAATTTACTGATTAGCATAAAAATAAATTAAATTAGTTTCCATAATGAAAACAATGAACAAAAAGACTCATAGCCGTAAATATTTCTCTAGAGATCGAACCAATTCTACCTCAATCACTAATAAAGCAATACATATTTGTGCTAACACAAATATAATAATCATTTTCTCGTATTATATATGTAATTTCTTACATCCCAAAATATTGTCTCTTACACAAATTCAAGAAAAGCAATAGAGTTGTTGCACTCAATTTCATTCCATATAATATAACTGCCTCCAATTGCAACACCACATTCATACTATAATATTATTGCTTGTACATATTTTAATTCCACGATTGATTATGGGAGATTTTAATTTCATTCCAAAATTTTAAAGATATTTAAAAATATCACACACAAATACACAAAGAGATAGATTTTAGGAGAGTTATATCAAGCACTACCTTAAAACACCAAGTTACCTTCAAACTTGAAGTTGCTAACATAAATATAAAATATAAACGTATGAACCTGAGGCAAAAGGTTTCAATTTCGAGTCAAACATCACCTAATCTTTAAATTTATTTGTTTAATAATAAAAAAAGGCATGAGAAGAGATGATGAAATGAACAATGTAATAGGGTACAGAACCAAGTGATAAGAGTTAAATTATCATACCCGTAATTTATTATGTACATGATCAACATTTCATCTAACGCATGAGAAAGAAGTGGATCTTAGATTTGTAAGAAATTTATTAATTATAATATGATAGATGTTGTTCGTTAAAAATAGAGCCGATGCTGTGAAGAAGTATGAAGTTGTGCCAATAAATACTACGGTCTACGGTTATATAAGAAGAACAACAATGTATGATATATTTATTCCATATTAACAGTTGGATAAAACAAATATGAACAATAGATTATTTGATATAATTTTTACATTTGAGACATACATAAATTACTTTGCAGTTTAGGCATAAAATTTGCAGCTCTTCATTCCTTTTCATTGTCTCTGCATTTGCTTCTTCTTTCAGCAGACACATATAAGTCGTAGCGTCAAAGATGTTGTCTCGAGAGAAATATAATCGGCGACGGGGAAGACATTCATCAGCTGGGGAAATTTGCGAAGAGGATTAAAAATTTGCAAAGAAGACATTCATACCCACACCCATCCATCATGATGCAGAAATGCCACGAAGACACATGCCCCATTGGTATTGCAACTCAAGATCCAGTTCTTAGGGAAAAGTTTGCTACAATCTTTCTAAATTTCTAAATTTTGGTTTTTCCCACAATCTTTCATTCTTGTTTCAAAATTCATAATAAATCATTTTTTTTTAATTTCCCACGATGACAGATTTTGATCAAAAATTTAAATGATGTGACAATACAATGTAATTATATGGAAATTATGTGACATGACAATCTAATTGCCCCCTGCGATTTAACGGTGATTGATCCCGTTAGAGCTGCGCTTGGGACGGTCGTTAAAACGTGGAGGCATTTTGCTTTAATTTTGAAACGCTGAGGTAGTAAACAACGTCAACCCTGACGTTAGGGTGTTAAAGGCGATAGGGGTGTCAACGTTGAGGGGGAAAGTGGTACCTAACCCTTAAATATGCCACATCATTCAAGTTCGGTGCCACGTCATTTAAAAAATTCGCCGAAAAATCACTCTATGGGAAATTCCAAAAAAGGTTATTTATTATGTATTTTGAAATAAGAATGAAAGTTTGTGGGTAGGGGTGAGCAAAAACCGAACCGAACCGAAAAAATCAACCGAACCGATGATTTTCGATTCGGTTCGGTCTAGGAAAAAATGGTTCGGTTTTCGGTTCTCTGCCAATGGGTCGATCGGGAACCGAACCGAACCGACCCATATATATATATATATATATATACATATATATATATAGGGGAGGGCTAGAATAAAAATACTCTTAAGTGTATAAAATATAAATGATTTTCAGCCCTTAGATCATCAAGATCTACGGTTGATTCGTAACCCTTTTGGATGAATTCGTGGTCCTGGGTTCGAATCCCAAAGGTAGCAAAAATTTATTTTTCACAATTCGTAACCATGTTGGATGAATTCGTAACCCTGTTGGATAAAATTCGTACATTAAAAAACGTTTATATTTATATTTTAAGAAGTGTTTTTACTGTAGCCCTCCCCTATATATATATATACATATATATATATATATATTAAATATTTTATATATAATACTCCCTCCGTCCATGAAAGAACTTTCTAGGAGGGAGTGACACGGGTTTTAAGAGAATTTGGAAGTGGAGTCAATATTATGGATCGAAAAATATGATTCTCTCGTTAGGGTTTCCCGCCGCCGCTCCATAGGCGGCTGTTTTCTCCTTGTTTGGCCGGCCGGCTTTGGTCTTCTCTGGCCGGCGTGATGTCCTCTACTGTCCCCTCGGCTTTCCCTCCGTTGGAAATCAACAACATGAATTGGTTCCCTCCTTTAAGTGTTGCCGCTAACGGCACCGCCCAGACTCCTCCGGTATCAGACTCGAGTCGGGCACTTTCTCCTTCAACTTTTATGGATCATTCTTCGGCTGGGGCGGGATTCCTTTGGAACGGGACTTTGCTGCCGAAGTCTCTGGACAATCTCTCTAGGGTTTCACAGTCCTTGCACCAACCGACATGCACCGTTGGCTTGCGCACTTTGGTTCAGTCGTCTGCGCTGCATGGAGTCTCTCCCGGACTGCCGGAAGCGGTGTTTGACTGGAGCTCTTTCCTTGCCAAAGCCTTCGTCCAATCGCAGCCTTCACTGCCGGCGGCTGTTGTTTTCTGCCCTAGGGTTTCCGTTTCGGAGAAGTCTGCAGCAGGGTTTACGCGAACTTCTAATTCCTTAGATTCTGTAATTGTGGCTTCTACTCCGGCTCATATTGGGGAGAATACTGGAGTCTTAAGTTCAGGCACTACACGAGCGGAGAGCAATCTGCTGTCGAAGTTCGCGAGTTCTCATGAACTGCTCCAACTGGAAGATAGGGTTCCTCTCACTACGTCGGCAGTTCAACAGCAAACTCAAGGTCCTCCACTTAATAGGAAAACTTTTGCAGAATCACTCAAGTCTCCTTCTGATCGTCCGACGGATGTTCCGGCCCACGATTATGCGGTGTTGAAGCCGATAGTTTTGGCTGACCGTCCTTGCCTCATTCTCTCTTCAGCCTTCCGTCAGAGACAAATTAAGTCGTTTCAGCATGCCATCCATGGCCGGATTTTCCTCAAAAAAGGTCAAGCGCCCAGGTTCGCTGCCGACCTCTACTCGGAGCTCTCAGACATTTGGAAACCTTCAACGAACTGGGAAGTTATCCCGCTTGGGAAGGGATATTTTACGCTGAAATTTTCTACAAATTCAGACTTTGCAGTTGGTTTTGCTAAGAACACGTGGAAACTCCGTTCGGGAACTCTCTTCCTTCAGGCTTGGATTCCAAATTTCAATCCACATAGGCTGGAATCCTCATTGGCTCAGGTTTGGGTGCGAATTTTCAATCTACCACATGAGCTCTGGCATCCTGAGGTAATCACTGGTATTGCTCGTCAGGTTGGTACCCCCTTACTTATTGACGGTTTGTCGGCTAGAGCGTCCATTGGCAATTTTGCCAGGATCTTAGTGGAACTTAATGTGGCTCTCGAACATCCCACGTTCCTTGACGTTAAATGTGATGAAAACACTTATGAGATTGAGTTTCGTTATGAGGATATGCCTCATTTTTGCGGTGTTTGTTCTTCTCTTGGTCATTCTTCAGATAAATGTCGGAAGATGAACCCGGAGGCTGATCCCGCTGTTATGGATTTCCCCCCCCCCCCTAACAGGAATTCCGATCAGGTTAATGGTCGGCAAGGCCGGCGTCGCAGGAATAGAGCTAGGCGCCGGAGGCCTTGGAGCCGATCAGTTTGGAGGGCTCGAACTGAAGATGGCTCAGCTCTTCAGAAGGGCGTTTCTGACCAGGCCTTTGACGCTCTAACACAGACTGGGGAGGCCCCCGTGAAGGCGAAGATTCATGCTGATAAACCCTCGCTTCCCCCGACAGCGGTTGCTGCGGGCGTTGCCACGTCCAATGCTTTTGAGGCCCTTGATGACGGTCTGGATGCTGAACTGGAAAAAGGCCCGAATGATATGAGCATAATCAAAGAGCCTACTAAGAGGCCGGAGAAAACTTTTGGCTGTGACCAGCACGTAGGCGACCGGAACAATTTGAGCCCAGTCCCTTCTGAATGAGCTAATCGTGAATCTTGCCAAGTTGATGGTGAGACCAATACCGCTGCTGCTCAAACTACTGATCTGAGTCAGTTAAATAATTTTACGCAGAGCCGAATGGATGAGCGTGTACAGGGTCTGGAGGCTGCTCAGAGAGATGCTCGTTCACACACTGGGGCTACCTCCGTCACTGGGGTGGATCAAATTGAGGATGGATCGCTCGAACAGCGAATGGCGCAGTTCAGTTCGAACCCGGATCCTAGAGTGAATACTTCTAGAGGGTCACAGCAGCAGCACCCTTTTGAAGATCACAACAGAGTTGGTTTGGATGGTTTGGAGGATCTGAATAAGGATTATCAGAGATGCGATCATTCTCTACAGGTGGGCTCTCTCTCGACAAGTCCGGGCCGCGACCTTGGTCCGCATTCGCCTCATCCAAAATTCATCTTGGCTTTGCGGCCACCTCGGCCTCAACACCAGAGTGCTAAGGTCGATAGGTCTTCCTCGGCATCAGATTCCAAAATGATGGCCAGACGTGGCCGATCGCCTGAACCGAAAAAGTTCTTAAAAAGAGTTTCAGACGCTCAGTTGGCGGGCGCATCTATCCAAAATTTTGTCATTGACTCCTTGTTATTATTTTCACCACGCCGCAAGTATACGGTGTAGTTGCAACATAGGGAAGCAAGGTCGTATCCCACAAGGATTGGTGAATTCAAACTTCTAAATATTATTAATAAGTTGTTTTCAATCTATTTAGACAAACCAAAGATGAAGAGATATTGAGAACTAAAACAAAGCTAAATAAAGCAAGTAAATAAAATAACAACAAGATAAACTTAGTTAACAAATTGGGGAATGACTCGAATGAAAGTTATCCTAGGGACTAGATTTCGATGGATCGTAATGAACTTCAATCTAAATCAATATAAATCTTGATATGACCTACTTATCTAGGGCGATCTCCCCACTAGTTTTAGCCCCTTCCCGGACGACTAAAACAGTAGATTACGGGTCATAATTGCCGTCCCCGGTCAATTTCTAACCTATAACTCCCAAGAGCACAAAAGATCAACAAGCCCTCACCCACCTCTCAACCTCCCGGTTTATTGAGATGATATGTATCAAACTCCTAATCTATTGTAATTATCCTCTCCTGATTCAAATCACAAATTAGAAATGCACAAAAGGTGGCCAACCAATCATACAAGAGATAAATCTAGGACTTGAAAAGATAACAATAAGCACAATCAAGATATATATTGAACAAAGAAATCAATCCATTACAAATCCATCTAATCTAATCCCTAAGATAAGAGATTTTAGCCAAGCATATTCATAATAAAAGCAAATCTCAAGTCATAAGAAAACATAAATAAAGATATAGAGAGATAGAGATTCATAGACAAATCCTATAATCTTGATCTTCAATCATGTAGTCTTGATGAGCTCCTTTCCAAGTCTTCCCCTTCTTTATTTGATTTTGGTGTTGTTTTTGTGTGTGGAAGAGAGAAAAAATGGTAGAGAATGGAGGCTAGGGTTTGGGATTGGAGAGTTGGGGAAGATGAAGTGGGTGTGTGTGGTGAATGAATGGGGAAAGGAAGAGAAAAATGGAGTTTTGAGGCTAAAATCGCGTTTGGGGTCCATTTGGGGGAGCCCCGCCCTTTTCCCGCGGTCACGGCCCGCGTCCGCGGCCTTCAAACGTGGGGGATGCTCAGGGGACCCGCGGTCCCGCCCCGCGGCCGCGGTTGGTGACCTTGGGTGTCTCCTGAGTCGGGAACAGCTGACCCGCGGTCTTACCCCGCGGCCGCGGGTGGTGACCGCGGGGTACTGGGCGTTTTGCACAGTCCGCTCGTTTTGCTCCGTTCTCCCTCGTCCGGACTCGGATTTGGTCGTCGTTTGCGCTCACGGATTCCTCTCGAGACGTACTTCGATCTCATGTCTTCAAAATCCTCCAATTAATTCTTGATTTTCCCTGAAATCACTCCAAAACTACACCAAGGAATTAAAACTCAACAAAACTCAAAATTGGGATACAAACACATATTAGCAATCAATTCATGGGGGAAAATGACAACAATTCATGCGATATTGAGGTACGAAAACCATGTTTGTCAACCCCCCCAAACTTAAAGCGTTGTTTGTCCCCAAACAACAAAGAGAAGAGAAATAAAAGATAACAAACATGTGAGAATGAATTGGTGTCATTTCAAGGGCTTCAATTTTACTAGTGTATCACAAGTAGATATGCATTTCAAGAAGTCACAAGTGATAGTAAGTTCAACATTATAGCCTCCAAGCTTGAATCCTCACAAGGTGAATGTTTCAATGATGCACTCGACTCTCAAGTGTTTAGAATGGACGTGTTTACACTCAATTCGAAACAATGCATGCAATCTACCATAGGCTTGCCATTTGTCCTAACTCTTTATGCTTCAATGTGTTATAAATAGAGATCAAAAAGGGCTTTCATTGGGTTGTAATGAGGGCTCTTTGGTAAGGTGAGTAGTTTTTTAGGCAAAGTGACTCATCCCACAATCCATCAATCACAATGAACAAATCAACTTCACATTTCTCTTATCAATCAAAAACCAAAATCCCTACATTTCATCTTTTCATCCTTAGTGATATCTATCATGGCTATGATTCAAAAGGCAAATCACTCCCCTTTATGCTCTTTTATTCACATTCATTTTCATTTCTTTTTCTTTTTGAGCTCATAGGGGATTAGTGATTTTCACACAATCAAAGCTTGATAAGCAATTTCAATCATTTCCCAAACTTTTTTCTTCATCAAAGCAACCACTAACACTCTAAGTTCTACCCCTTTATCATTGGTTCATTCAAAGAAAGGCTACAAGGCACAAAAGGGGTAAACTAGGATCATATGAGAATTTGGCACAATTGGGGTCAAGTGGCTAACAAAGATGGCCTTAAATCACTTCAATATTAACAACACATCTACTTTTATTTTCAAGAGAGGACTCATGGCAAGTTCTAGAGACCAACATACATGCTCAATCGATTTACACTCAAGAACAAAATGAGATTGTGATAATATGACAATCAATGGCTCAAATCTTACAAGCTCATTATCAAGTTCTTGGAGGCAAAACATTTAACTCACTTGTCACAAGTTCAAACTTTTCATGCATAATCCACAAGTGATACACACAATTTCTTTTCAAAAGCAACATTCATATCATAAGCCCAACACACATTTCATCCAACTCATGTTTTTCAACAATCAAGCTCAAAAACAAAAGACAAGGAAAAGCTCAAAAACAGAGACAAAATCTCATTATTCGAAAACTAAACTAACTAAATAAATAAACAACGGATAAACGAGATAAGTAACCCATCTTCACCCTTCCCCCAAACTTATTTCACACAAAGGAGAAATAAGTTTGGATGAAGGAGAAAATGGTTACTTGTCTCGTACTCACAAACGAGGTGGAGGCTTAGGCGGTGGCCATTTTTCATCAAATTTGTATGCTCCATCCGTTGCCACCCAAAAATATGGTGGCTTAGCAATCTTTGAGACATCCCGGGGGTCATGGTAATCTCGTTCACCATCTAGAGTACCACCACACTCAAACAATTCTTTATTAGACAAATCAAAGTGAAAATCAAAAGATGAAGATAAATAAAAGTGAAAGAAGCAAGCCTTCATAGAATCGCCCGTGTCGAGGTAAGGATCGACAAAATTTTTGACTTTGCTTTCTTTAAAGCTTGTGAGATCTTCATCTTTTTGAAATTGTAGAGGTTGTGTCGGAAAAGTTGGGCTCTCGACTTCAAGGGGTTTGGAGAATTGATCCTCATCTTCTTCATACTCTTCTTCAACTTCTTGAGGCTCTTCACTTAGCATTGGCATTGGTTCCTCATACAAGGTTCCATTTTGAAGGATAATGGCTATGCAAAAATCATCAATTCGCTTTTGATTTTCCATAGTGGTAGCCAAAGACCTTCTTTGCTCTTCTAGCATAACCTCCGATTTTGCTAGACTTTTTTCTATCCAAGCTTGTGTAGCTATGAAGCATTGAAGGAGATCGTCTTTTGAATTTGATTTCTCCTCTTGATAGTATCGATTTCCCCCTTGGAAGCCTTCTTGAGTGGAATAAGAAATTTCATAATTCCAACTATTGAAATGGTCCTCATACTCCAATGGTGATTGCCACTCCATGGCATTGCACCCCATGTCATAATACTCACCATAGGAAGGTGTTGGTTGGAAGGCTTTTTGGATCATTGGTTGCCTACAATTTCTTTTGGCTTCCAAAACACGCAACTTAAGTTGCATCAACGCCAATTGTAGTTGGAGTTGCTCAACCAACTCATTCCTTCCATCATCCATTTTTGGTGCCGCTTTTACGGTTGTGGAGCAATTTTCTCTAACAAAAGTAAATAAACATATAAATAAACGAACATAAAAACAATATCTAAATTAGATAAAAACAACTTTTCACAATATCAAAAGTAAAAACTCAACCAATCCCCGGCAACGGCGCCAAAAACTTGTTCGCTATTATTTTCACCACGCCGCAAGTATACGGTGTAGTTGCAACATAGGGAAGCAAGGTCGTATCCCACAAGGATTGGTGAATTCAAACTTCTAAATATTATTAATAAGTTGTTTTCAATCTATTTAGACAAACCAAAGATGAAGAGATATTGAGAACTAAAACAAAGCTAAATAAAGCAAGTAAATAAAATAACAACAAGATAAACTTAGTTAACAAATTGGGGAATGACTCGAATGAAAGTTATCCTAGGGACTAGATTTCGATGGATCGTAATGAACTTCAATCTAAATCAATATAAATCTTGATATGACCTACTTATCTAGGGCGATCTCCCCACTAGTTTTAGCCCCTTCCCGGACGACTAAAACAGTAGATTACGGGTCATAATTGCCGTCCCCGGTCAATTTCTAACCTATAACTCCCAAGAGCACAAAAGATCAACAAGCCCTCACCCACCTCTCAACCTCCCGGTTTATTGAGATGATATGTATCAAACTCCTAATCTATTGTAATTATCCTCTCCCGATTCAAATCACAAATTAGAAATGCACAAAAGGTGGCCAACCAATCATACAAGAGATAAATCTAGGACTTGAAAAGATAACAATAAGCACAATCAAGATATATATTGAACAAAGAAATCAATCCATTACAAATCCATCTAATCTAATCCCTAAGATAAGAGATTTTAGCCAAGCATATTCATAATAAAAGCAAATCTCAAGTCATAAGAAAACATAAATAAAGATATAGAGAGATAGAGATTCATAGACAAATCCTATAATCTTGATCTTCAATCATGTAGTCTTGATGAGCTCCTTTCCAAGTCTTCCCCTTCTTTATTTGATTTTGGTGTTGTTTTTGTGTGTGGAAGAGAGAAAAAATGGTAGAGAATGGAGGCTAGGGTTTGGGATTGGAGAGTTGGGGAAGATGAAGTGGGTGTGTGTGGTGAATGAATGGGGAAAGGAAGAGAAAAATGGAGTTTTGAGGCTAAAATCGCGTTTGGGGTCCATTTGGGGGAGCCCCGCCCTTTTCCCGCGGTCACGGCCCGCGTCCGCGGCCTTCAAACGTGGGGGATGCTCAGGGGACCCGCGGTCCCGCCCCGCGGCCGCGGTTGGTGACCGCGGGTGTCTCCTGAGTCGGGAACAGCTGACCCGCGGTCTTACCCCGCGGCCGCGGGTGGTGACCGCGGGGTACTGGGCGTTTTGCACAGTCCGCTCGTTTTGCTCCGTTCTCCCTCGTTCGGACTCGGATTTGGTCGCCGTTTGCGCTCACGGATTCCTCTCGAGACGTACTTCGATCTCATGTCTTCAAAATCCTCCAATTAATTCTTGATTTTCCCTGAAATCACTCCAAAACTACACCAAGGAATTAAAACTCAACAAAACTCAAAATTGGGATACAAACACATATTAGCAATCAATTCATGGGGGAAAATGACAACAATTCATGCGATATTGAGGTACGAAAACCATGTTTGTCACTCCTCCCCGTCTGATGCTTTTCAGCGTATGACTGAGGTTTCGGTCCGGGCCTCCTCTAAACGTTGGGGAGATGAGGATGCTGATGATTTTCTTGATCCTTCTCAGAAGGATGGTCTTAATTTCGGTTCTCAATGAATGTGCTATGTTGGAACATTAGAGGCATTTCGTCGTCTATGCCTCTGCTTTCTCACTACTGTCGAACCTATAGCCCGTGTCTCCTTGGCATTTTGGAGCCTAAGACTCGGTTTTCCAGGATTCCACCTTCCTTTTAGCGTTCCTTACACCTTACACCGGTTCATCAGAACACTCGGAGCAGGCGCCGTTCCAATATATGGGTGTTCGCTGATGATTCGCTTACTCCGGTGGTGGTTTTTTCCTCTGCTCAGGTGGTTGTCATTAGATGCTCCATTCTCGGGATTGACTGCTCTCTGGCCTTCACTCATGCTTCCTGCGACTATGTGGAACGCCGTCAACTCTGGTCAGACATGGAGCATTTCATTGAAGGCCCTTTTCTCATGATCGGGGATTTCAATTCTATTTTAGGGGCTCATGAGCGGCGGAGGCGCAGAGTTCCGGCCTCTACTCCTTGTGATGAATTCTGCGCCTTCATTGATGATCATGATCTTATTCAACCAGAATCCTCGGGGCCTTTCTTCACCTGGACTGATCGGCGAAGATTTCCTTCCCCGACTGAGTCGGTTCTTGACAGGGCTCTCTTATCCCAGGCCTTCGCTGATCTCTGGTACTCTGCGTCCTCTCTGGTGCTTCCTCGGCTTGGCTCTGATCACTCCCCCATTCTCTTATCTGCCTTGACACTGCCGCTACCCCGACGGGACATCGTTTTTGGTTTCTGAATATGTGGTGTGGTCATGAGGGTTTTCTGGATCAAGTTAGGGCTTCCTGGGCTTCGCCGTTGGACTGTCTTTGCCCGATGGTCAGGGTGATGAAAAAGCTGAAACGCCTGCGGCCGATTCTCAAATCTTGGAATAGGGACACTTTTGGGAATTACAATGTTGCTCTCGCCGAGCTTCAACAGGATCTGAGCTCTCTTCAAGAGAGTATCGATGAACAGGGGTACACGGAGGACCTGTTTGATCAGGAGGTCAATTTGCAGGCTCGCATTGGTTCTGTCCTTCTTCGCAAATCCGAGCACTTACGGCAGCAAAGCCGGGTTACTTGGCTTTCTGATGGGGATAGAAACACCCGCTTCTTTCATGCTATGGTTAAATGGCGTCGCTCCAAACAGAATATCAAATAGCTTAGCATTGATGGGGTTATCTCGGAGGATCCGGTCACCATGGCGGCTCATGTGATCCACTTCTATGAGGATCTATTTTCCGAGCCGAATTCTGGGTTGGTGGATAGATCGTGGATTTCTGGTTACATTCCGGAGTTGGTCTCCCAGGCCTAAGCTGCTTTGCTCACCGATATCCCTTCGGCAGATGATGTTCGTTCGGTGGTTTTCTCCATGGATAGGAATAGCGCCCCCAGTCCTGATGGCTTTAACGGGGCTTTCTTCCAACATTCTTGGGAGATTGTGGGTGAGGATGTGGTTGCTGCTGTTCGTCGGTTCTTCACGCATGGCTATCTCCCTCAGGGCCTCAATTCCAACCTGCTTTGTCTTCTTCCCAAGAAGAATGATGCTGTGTTGGTCTCTGACTTCCGTCCTATTGTGCTTGGTAATTTCTTCTTCAAAGTAATTACCAAGATTTTGGCTTCTCGCCTGAATATGGTGGCTGCTGTCATTGTCTCTGCAAATCAGTTCGGGTTTATCTCGGGGCGTTCTATTCAGGAATGTATTGTGCTTGCTTCTGAAGGGGTTAATTGCATGGAGCGATCGATACAGGGAAGGAACATGGCTCTGGAGGTGGACATCAGGAAAGCTTTTAATACTCTTAGCTGGGATTTCGTTGAGACGGTTCTGCACAGTTTCAGTTTCTCTCAGATTTTCCGGCAGTGGATCAGAGTTATCTTCGAGTCGGCTCGGATTTCTGTCCTCTTCAATGGGGAGCAGCATGGTTTCTTCGGCTGCTCACGTGGGGTTCGCCAGGGGGATCCTTTGTCACCGATTTTATTTGGTTTGGCTGAAGATGTCTTGAGTCGCCTTCTCCTGGATGCTGCTGATATGGGTTTTATTACTCGGATGAAGATGTCTCGCTCCTTGCTTTTCCCTTCTCATCTTCTGTATGCTGATGATGTCTTTTTGTTTTGTAAGGCTACAAAGCGTAGTTGCAGGATGATTGACTCTATTCTTCAGATCTATGCTTCTGTTTCAGGACAATTCTGCAATAAAGCCAAGTCCACGGTTTTCTTTGGTAGAGGGGTGCCTATTCAGTTGAGGCGTCGGTTGCAGTGGGAGTTGGGGTTCTCCATCGGCTCTCTGCCTTTTATTTATCTGGGTGTCCCCATTTTTGCGGGACGAGCTTCCACTGCTCGCCTTTCCTGTATTCGTGACCGCATCATTGCGCACTTTCCAAGATGGCAGGGAATGCAGCTTTCTATGGCCGGGCGTATTTGTCTTGTCACTTCCATCATCCAGAGTGCGGCGGTCCATAGCATGTTGATTTACAAGTGGCCGGCTAAGCTGCTTCATGAGCTGGATAAAGCCTGCAGGTCCTTTATTTGGACAGGTTGCACTACCTCTAAGCCTAGATCTTCAGTGTCTTGGAATAGGGTCTGCGCTGCTAAGAACCAGGGAGGGCTGAACGTGAAGTCCTTTACTCACATTAGTCAGAGCTTCCTGCTTCGTTTGAGCTGGTTACTTGTCACCTCGGATTCTATTGGCTTCAAGCTTTTTAGACAGCGTTATCTGGACTCCTGTTTGAGGCCTCGTTCCCCTTGGTTCTCCTCCATGATCTGGTTAGGCTCTCGGGCCGCTATTCAGGATCTTGTCTGAGACACACACTGTTCTATTGGTTCTGGTTCCACTGTGATTTTTTGGCTGGATAATTGGTTGGGGTATAGGCTGGTGGACAGAATCGAGATTCCTGTTAATGTTCATCAGACTCTCATGCAACCTATCTCGGATTATTTCTTTGATAATTCCTGGCATTTCACTCTGGACTTCTTGCAGACTTTCCCGGATCTTGCTTTTGATATCGTGTCGGTTCCTATTGGTGATGGGGGGGATCACCGGGCCTGGATTCATTCTCACTTTGGAGAGGTTTCTGCCGCGCTCGCTTTGGATCATGTCCGCCCCAAATTTCCTTTGGTTGATTGGGGCAGATGGATCTGGGCTCCGTTTATCCCGACGCGCCGTTCCATTGTCACCTGGCGCGTGATCCTTGGACGACTCTCTACTGCCAGCTCGCTGCGCCGTTCTGGCTTCATTGGTCTGAGCTGGTGCCCGCTTTGCCGGAATGCGGATGAGGATATTGATCACCTCTTCTGGGATTGTGATGTTGCTAGACTTGTTTGGCAGTATCTTTTTCTCTGGTTCGGAGTTGACGCTCCATGGTTTCATGATTTTGGGAGTTTGATCCTTTGGGCCATGAAGAGACCGGCTAGCACGCAGGTGGACAATCTTTGGAGGGTTGGGGTTATGTCTACCGTTTGGAGTATCTGGAATGTTCGTAACAAAGCTGTGTTTGAGGAGGCTCCTGTTTCTGCTGTGGCCTTGTCGATTCAGATCAAAGCTTTTATTTTGAAGTCTTCTCAATTCTGTTTAGGCGAGATGGCTAACTCGGTTGAGGAGCTGCTGATTCTTCATGGTTTGGGGGTGCCTGGCAGACCTCGCCGGCCGATCTCTTTTGTCTATGTGTTCTGGTCTCCTCCTCCGGCCCCCTGGCGCAAGATCAATATCGATGGCTCTGTTCATGGCTCTCCTCATCTCTTTCATGCGGGAGGGGTCATTAGAGACTCTTCTTGTGTTTTGGGCTGCTTCCACTTCTCTGCTGGGCGTGGTTGGCCTTTCGAGGCTGAGCTTCTCGCTCTCATTATTGCTCTGGAGGAGACTGTTATCCATGGCTGGGGCTATGTCTGGATTGAAACGGATTGCACTTACTTGGTTGATCTTTTCCGTTCTCGTTCCGACACCGTTCCTTGGAGGTTCTTCAGCCGCTGGCGTAAGGTACTTTATTCTATTGCTGGTTTTTATATTATCATCACTCACATCTACAGGGAAGGGAACCGAGTTGCTGATTGCTTGGCTTCGTCGGTAACGGAGGAGGGATACTGGGATTTTGCGATCCCGAATATCCACCAATTGGTTCGGGATGACAGGAGGAATCTGCCTTATATTCGGATCGTCACATGAGGTGCTATGCTTTCCTGGGGTGTGGTCACCCGCTTCTTTTATTTGTTTATTGTTTCTGGTCTGCCAGTCAGGGGTGATGACCTCTTCCTTCCCGGTTTTTTCCTGCCTGTTTCTCTTCCTTGGTTGGGCTGGGATCCCGGTGGGTCACGGGTTTGAGATTGTTTTGGATGTTGACCTGGTCTCTTTTGCCCTGTGGTCATCGAGTTGGTTTGGTGCTAAGGTTTTGGTCGGTTTCTCTTGGCAAACCTTACTCGCCGTGATTTGTCCGGTTGATGCTAGCAGGAGTGTCGTCATTGCAATAGGCTTAATATCTTCTCTTTTTTTTTTGTTGCAATATGCTGCTGGTCTTTGCTCCTCTGATGGTTCCTTCATTATGAGCACGGGAAACTGCACGGGAAATCTTTGGGTCACCCCTAATTGCTACATCCCGTGATGATGACCTCTTAAGCTTGTCTCTTTAATGTTAAGTGTGAAATTGGTTTTAAGGTTTGCTTGAGAATTGATTATAAAAGTAATTGCATTAGGAGGTTCACTGCTAGCGGGGAACTGGGTCTGATCGGCTGGTTGGTTTGCGGGTTTTTGCCTCTCTACCTTTGCATCGGACTACTTTGGTGGCTGTGGGTTCTTTTGGGGCCGGGTCAGGTTGGTGGTCGTTTGGTTGCGGTGCCCCTCCGGGCTCCCTTTTCCCCGCGGAAGCGTTTGAGGTTCGAGGAGGCCTGTTGGTTTGGGTTCACCTTGGCTGGCAGCTGTTTCACGTTCTTTCTTTTCTTTGGTCTTCTGCTTTCTCCTTTCTAGGTCTGTGGCTCTCTCTTTTGTTGTTGGTGTTTGCAGGTCTGATGGTGTCCGACCTCTCGGCGTGCTTCTGGCACGTGTTCTCCTGCGGGTCGTGGCGGAGATGCTCGAGTTCGAAATGCTGCTCTGCGCTGGCAGTTTCAGGCAGTTTGCCTTGGCGACCAGCCAGCTCTGTCCCTGGTCTGTTTTAAACGCCCGGCACAGGAGGGCCTATCCTGCCGGATAGGGCGGTTCTTGTGTGGGTTAGCTCGGATTTGACTACTTCGAGTGTCGTCTTTTTGGGTTGTTTCTTTTGTGGTTTTGGTTTGTTTTTTTGAGTTCTTGGCTCCTCCCTTGTTGGCACCTGTGCTCTCAAGGTTTCCACACACTTTTTTCTTCTTTTTCAATAAAATTTCTATTCCAGCAGACACGGGTTTTAAGAAAAAATATTGTTGAGTGTATTGAAAGTGGATAAAAGGTAGTTGAGTGTATTGGGGGTGGTGAAAAGGTGTTATAATTAATATTGGAAGTTGTGAAAAGAGAAAAGTAAGAGGATTATAAGTGGTGGGGTATAGTCCAAAAATAGGTAGGAATTTCTTTTGTGGACGTCCCAAAAAGGAAAGATAGGAAGTTCTTTCGTGGACGAAGGGAGTATATTTTGTAAAATTTAAAGCTAAATACATGTATTTCAAACAAAATAAAGGATTTCAAACTCAAACCCTAGTGTTTTAAGAATGAATTGTTAATATATGTTTTTCTTGTTTTATGAATTGACTGATCATATGTGTGAAATTGAATCCCTGATGTTTATGGATTTTTTTCTCTTCAGATTTCGAGATGTGAGGCAGCAACATGTTTTTCTTGTTCTTTTCGTTTTTTTGTAATTATTTGAAATGAGTCAAATGACAGTAGCATGTTTCTATGATTTGAAAAATAGAAAATTTAGTTTTAATAATGTTACTTGTTGTTTCAGAATTTTCAGTGTATTTATACACTGTATTGATAATTTAGTGATTTAATTTGTATTTTTGAAAAAATAAATAAAAAAATTGATCGTTCGATTCGGTTACCGACCGAAATCGATCGGTTTCGGCCAGTTCGATTTTAGCAATTTTGACGGTTCGATCCGGTCCGATTTCTAGGCATGTCGGTTCGGTTTCAATTTTTATAAATCGGGTCGGTTCGGTTCGATTTTGAACCGATGCTCAGCCATATTTGTGGGAAAAACTAAAATTTAAAAATTTATTATTGTTTTAAACCAAATTTACCCTTAAAAAAAAGAGGCAGTCTTGTATGCTCCATGGAGCACCGTGCTCCATGACACTAACACTATCTTGAAATGACACTAAGACTTACAAATGACACTATCATGTTATATATATAAATAACACTGCTTGAAATGACACTAACACTATTTTGTTTTACAAATGACACTATCATGTTATATAACACTGTCGCGAATAACACTATCATGTTAGTGTCATTTAATGCAAGTGTTGGTGTCATGGAGCACGGTGCTCCATAGAGCACAGAAGAATTTGCGAAAAAAATTGAGGTGGGGGAGGGGGGAGGGAGGTGTGGGGGTGGCGAGTAAAATAAACAAAAATTTGGGGGAAGGGGGTTGGGGGTTGAAAGAAAAATTTAATAAAAAGATAGGGGGCGGGGGGGGGGGGGAGGGTGTTGTGGGTGGCAAGAAAAACTTATTTTTTGGGGGGGTGCATGTTTCTGTGTAATAATATGCATGGAAAATAAGTCAGCTTTTTTTAATTAAAAAAATAATAATTTTATTAATATTCAATTTTTTTTCTTTCTGATTTTACCCCAGTGCAGATTTTGGAATATAACACAAAATAGAGATGAGAGATGCAAAATAATGCCAATTTGATAAATCTGTACTTTATTAAAAACGGAGTTCTCAATTTCAAATTGATTTCAAAGCAATTTCAAAATTGAGTGGAAAATTTGTGATTATAATAAAATTATTAATGTGAATTATTCTTTATTTTTTTATATTAAACTAAAATATTTATCTTAAATTACAATATTTTTTCATTATATTAAGAATTTTTTATATAAAAATAAATTAATATATAATAAAATATAAAAATATTTTTCGTGCGTTGCACGAGTGCAAATGCTAGTTATGATGTAAATGTTAATTTAGTAAAATAAAATAATTTCATTCCATTCCTAAAATTTATTTTTAGATACCAATCATAGGAATGGAATCAAACAAGGAATTATAATTCCATTCCTTTTGTATTCCTTATGCATACCAAGCAAATGAATCACCAAGGTTTGTCATTCCTTTCATCCCTTCATTCAATTCCTACCTTTATTCCATTCCACCCCCATTTCATTCCATCATACCAATCACCTCCTAAAATAACGAACACCGGAATCTTCGGTTTCAACTTCTTTCACCACAAAGCCTGGGGGGATATCTCGTCCGTGTATAAGTACCATACCCAAGAATATATCTTTATATAACTGTAACAACAAATTTTTGTATTTCAATTTATAAAATACAATAGTGCGTTACAAAGATAATTTGATATAATTTGATAGAGTTTTGCGGGTTGCAATCTCTAGTTGATCCTCTGATTCTTCTCTTCCATTTGATTCTTGAACAATCTCGAAGGTTCTCGAAATATTTGATTTGATGACGATAAATCCAAAGGGCTCAAGCCATGATTTTGAATTTGAACGTCGAAGTTGATTTGATTTGGAGAAGAACATCCTTAAAATTTTGTAAGAACGCCTTGAAGCTTTCGATATTGAGGATTTGAATGCTTGATCGCTTTAAGATTTGAAGATCTTGATCACTTGAACTCTTAAAGCTTTGATGATCTTGAATTCTTGAACTCTTGAGGCTTTGAAGACCTTGAATTCTTGAACTGTTGAAGATTTGAAGAATGATTGAATGCTTGAAGAATACTTGAATCCTCCACTTCTTCCACTTGTGACACTAGAGAAAATTTTTGTGCTCTTCAATCTTTCCCTCCTCTAAGATGTCATTTATGAGCACCCAACACCTCTATTTATAGAGAGGTGGGCCTCATGGGCTTTATATGCTTTGGGTCTCCATGCATGGGCCTTAGGGCTTTATGTGTCCATGAGCCCATTAATTCATTTATATTAAATATTAATTATATATCTATTTAATTTATGAATAAAATCTCTTTTAATAAAATATAAAATATAATTGAATATTTAATTCATGAATTTACACGTGGCATGATTTAATTCGACGACAAATTTAATTGTCTACAATAACTAATACGATCAATTGTCGCGTACACAGCGGGATCTACTTTCGGAAGATCTGAAGACATGATAATCGAAGTGGCGGATCGATGAAGAATGAGAAGAAGAATATGTTGGATTTGGCTAGCAACAACGAGTGAGAAGAGAAGAAAATATGAAAACCTATTTTGACTTTCCAAAGAAAAACCTAATTCTTTATCGGTTTTTTGTTTTCTTTTCTTTATCATACATTCTAAATATGAGTAATTCTTTTTAAAATCTATATAATATATATAGATTTTTTAAAATTCTTTTCCCACCCTTTTCTCTCACCAAATTTTATTTTTCTTCTATTTTCTCCCGCCCATTTTTTCTTTTCTTCTTTTTGAATTCTTTTTTGAACATTATCAAATTTGATTCATTGATATTTTTTAAGTAATAAAAAATAAATTTAAAAATGAATAAGTCATGAAAAAATTAAAATAAAAAAAAATATTTTTTCTCTTTATTAAAATTTAACAATTTTTTATTTATGTTTGTGTAATGCTAATTTTCACAATCAAATAATTTAAACTTATTTATTAATTATAATTATCATTATACTTTCTATAAAGTTGAAATTTCATGTTTTTATATTTGAAAATTTATTGAATAATTGATGTGAATTATTTTAGTTTATTTGAAAATATATTTTTGGGTAAAGTACCAAATACCCCCCCCCCCCCGACGTTGGCGTCCCTATCGCGTATAGCCCCCCATAGTCAGGGTCAGCGCTGTTTACTACCCTAACGTGGCAAAATCGTAGCAATTAACCCCCCGCCACTTAACGGACGTTAACACCGTTAAATTAAATATTTTTTTATTTTTATACATAAATAATTTTTTAATTTTAAAATTCAGAAATTGAACTACCACCGCCGACAACCACCGCCGCCGACCACCACCGCCGACCACCACTCTTTGATCCGGCGAGGCATCGCCGCTGTCCCCTGTCACCCCCATTCCCTTCACCTCTGCTCCCTCCGATCATAATCCCCAAAATCATACGCCAAATCAGAAAAAATCTGCAAATTTGGAACCCTCGATTCATACCCCCAAATCAAAAATAATCCCCAAAATCAAAGTCTTCATAAGCATGAAACAGACGGTGGCGGTGATAGTGAAGTGAGGTGAAGGTGATGGGCGGCAGCCATGGAGGATTCAAGAACCAAGGCGGAGGATTCTCGCCTAAAATCGAACGCCTCTGCTCCTTCTCTTCAGAGAAACGTCGCGCCAGCAAACCCCAGCCGCCCCTAGCCCCCAGATCCGCCGCCCTGCAAACCAGATCCGTTGCGCCTGCATACCCTAGCTCCCAGATCCGCCGAAGAAGAGGGGGGGATGGGTGGCGACTGTTCGGCCGGAGAATTGAGAGGGAAAGAGAAAGGGGTCCGATAGGGGCGGTCGCGGTGCGGCGTCAGCACCGGCGGCGCCGTCGGCCAGAGAAGGCAGAGAGACAGAGAGAGTGGCGCCTGTATGTGAGGGAGGCGGAGAGGCCGAGAGAGATAGTAGAAAATAAATGTTTTGCTACGATTAAAAATAAAAAAAATATTTAATTTAACGGTGTTAACGTCCGTTAAGTGGCGGGGGGTTAATTGCTACGATTTTGTCACGTTAGGGTAGTAAACAGCGCTGACCCTGACTATGGGGGGCTATACGCGATAGGGACGCCAACGTCGGGGGGTATTTGGTACTTTACCCTATATTTTAAGTTATTATTTTTTAAATAGGATACAACTCTTATGAATTATTATATTTATTATAAATTGACATACCATATTATATTATTATTGCCGTTTTAGAAACCAGGCTAAGAACCATTCTTCTTTATTATGCAATAATGTTTATTTAATTTTGGCGGTATTCAGTTGACTTCATTTATTGCATATACTTTAAATGCTAGTAATAGTCTAATAGATTAACCCCTTATGAATTATATTTTATGATAAATTGACATAGCATATTATATTATTATTGCCGTTTTAGAAACCTAGCTAAGAACCATTCTTCTTTATTATACAATAATGTTTCTTTAGTTTTGGCGGTACCCAGTTGACTTATTTTATTATACAATAATGTTTCTTTAGTTTTATTTACCATTGTTGGGTTACATTTGTTAGGTAAGAAGAATAATCTTTTATTTCGAGAATAATAAAAAAATGGAAATGTTCAATTTAAACATCATGTCGTAGCTCTAATTACTTTTCAAAACAGAAAGAAAGAAAGAAATGTGAGGATTCTCGCTACAAAAAAAAAAAAAAAAAAAAAAAAAAAAAAAAAATCCATTAATTACATGAGGATTGAGGATTGGTAGCTATTATGTGTGTCATAAAAATTAGTGACATTTAATGATGTAGCTAATCACTAATAGTTACACTTTGTAACGCCACTAATTTTTATGATTCGAATATTAGTTACCAAGCCTTATATCACTAATAAAAACTTTTTTCATAGTGTTTCAAACGTACCCAAAATATAAAGCACATGTTCTTATGATTTCGAAAGAGTTGAACAAAGAGCCATTAATTTAAGATGAAAATTTCATATATCTGTCGAATATCATCCCAAAAAATTAAAATTTGTTTTAGGTAAAATTGTTTGAACACAAAATGCATATATAATGTCAAATACAAAAAGAGTTGGACTTGGGTGAGGGCACCTGCATGGGATGCGGCCGGGTCGACCCGTGCCCCAACCCTGACCCGGATCCGCGCCCCTGACCCGCGTCCATTTGATCCGTCACCCCAAATTATTACATTTGCTTATAGTAAATGCTACTTTTAATAAGCATAACATATACATTTATTCGCACAAATATATAGTTTTGTAAATATAAGTATTTATCTTCATTTAATATAAAGTATTATATTTTTAAACCCTAAATCCTATAAACTAAACCCTAAACCCTGTAAACTAAACCCTAAAACCTGAACACTAAACCCTAATATGAGTATTTACTTTTAATAAGCATAAGATATACATTTTGTTGCACAAATGTATACTTATGGTAATATAAATATTTACCTTCATTCAATATAAAGCATTATACATATCAATAATTACTTTTTCTTACGATAATAATTATTTGATCAAATAATAATATTATTATTTATGTTAATTACAAATAATCATTGATATAATAAAAAGTAATAATTGATATGGAGAAATGTAATGTTTCAACAATATTATATTTATTGTAATTATTGTTGTCTAAAAAGTAATTATTGTTATAAAGATTACTTTTCTTCACATCAATAATTACTTTTATTTACAAAGATTATTACTTAAGTAACTAACTAAAAGTAAACATTCGTATGAATAAAAATAAATATTGTTGTGAAGAAATATAATGTTTCAAACATAAACACTGAATGTATACTTTTATTTTATCTAAGATATGCATTTACATGCTTAAATGTATACTTATGAGAACATAAGTATTAACCATCATTCAATATTTTTTAAACCTAAACACTGAATACTAAACCCTAAATAGGGAATACTAAACCCTAAACCTTGAATACTAAACCCTAGTCATATTCAATAATAAACCCTAGTCATTCAATAATAAATCCAAATGACAATATTTACTTTAATTTTATCTAAGATATACATTTCCATGCTTAAATGTATACTTATGTGAATATAAGTATTAATCATCATTCAATATTTTGTAAACATTGAATACTAAACCCTAAATAGGGAGTACTAATTAAACTCTAAACACTGAATACTAAACCCTAACCATTCAATAATAAACTCAAATGGCAATATTTACTTTTATTTTATCTAAGATATACATTTTAATGCATAAATGTATACTTATGTGAATATTAGTATTAACCATCATTCAATATTTTTAAAACCTAAACACGAAATACTAAACCCTAAATAGGAAATACTAAATCCTAAACCTTGAATACTAAACCCTAGTCATATTCAATAATAAACCCTAGCCATTCAATAAAAAATTCAAATGGCAATATTTACTTTAATTTTATCTAAGATATACATTTCCATGTTTAAATGTATACTTATGTGAATATAAGTATTAACCATCATTCAATATTTTGTAAACTCTAAACACTGAATACTACACCCTAAATAGGGAATACTAAACCCTAAAAGTACTATTACTTTTGCTTACACAAATAATTATTTGATCAAATAACTAAAAGTACAAATTCTCATAAATAAAAGTAACAATTATCGTGAACAAATGTAATTATTTAGGAACATTACATTTAGTTATTTTATCAAATAATTATTATTATAATAAAAAATAATTATTGACATGAAGAAATGTAACTTTTTTGAAGAAATGTAATATTTTAAAATATTACATTTTTCACAAAAATATATAAAAAAAATACAAAAGAAAAACAAAAAATAAAAAACAAACGAAAAATAAAGAAAATACCGAAAGGATAAAAAAACCAGAATATATTAAAAAATGCAAAAGAAAAACAGTAAAATTAAAAGATAATGCAAAAGAAATAAAAATATTGTAAAGAAAAAAAATATATATATAAAGATAAAAAAATTAAGAAAACAGAAAAAGGAAAAAAATGTAAAAAAAAAGAAATAAATAAAACTAGAAAAAAAAAACAAACAAAAAAAAAAGGAAAAAAAATACTGAAAAGAAAAAAAAGGAAAATATATAAAAAAATGAAAAAAAAATAATAAAATAAAACAGGAAAAGGAAAAGGAAAAAAACGTAAAAAAAAAAACAAAACTCAAAAAGTGTAAAAAAGACCAAAAAAAAAAAGGATGAAAAATTCGCAAAAATGGTATCAATAGGTTTCGAACCTGGGACCTTTGGGAGCGAAGCACTATTGGTTGTGCTCCCACCGCTGCACCAGTACACTAACATATGTAAAAACTATCAAATTATATATATAGACGTGTAATAAGCACACAAGTTTTTGCGATACAAAAATGCATAGTGTTGAAAAATAAAAGAATATACGTTTGGGATCCGTGTGTATTTAATAATACTTTTCCGCATTTTTTTATTATGATGTGAATGCATGTCTTGATTTTTCTACATCACTAAAATTACATGGGTGAAAATGCCACGAATAAAATCCGGCTACCAACTGGACTTCCTTACATTGAAAATTACCTACAGGCTAAAATTGTCATTAAATCAATCTAAGAGCCTTGAATATAATGTATTGATTAAATTCAGACAAAAAAGTCATTAAGTTAATTTATGGAGTAAGTTAATATATGGGGCTAAAAGAGTGTGTTTTCCATTTATTCTTGGAAAACAATGTCTACTCATAACTCTTGCTCTCCCCACTCTCCTTGTCTAGACTATAACTCTCAAATCAAAATGATTTTTCTACTATCAATCTTTCTTGCAATAATCTTTGTTTATCTTCTACACAAAACTTGAGAATCGTCAAACCTACTTTGCCGATGGGTCTTTTGTGCTCGGCCTTCAAGATTATGTTTTAGAGATTTTATATGTTACCTTTTATTTGCATCATTGTGCTACGTCTTCCATTGCATCTAAAGATAACCTCCACATTTTAAGAAAAAATTAAAACTTACTAAATTTTGCTTATGAGAATTCATGAACAGGCTCAGATTTTGTTTTTATAGAAAACTATGTGGTATATTTTAAAATTTTCTCGGATCATCCATATATACTTGCATTAGTAGATGTTGCAGAACACTGCAACAGGGGTTCCAGCTTGCACTTTCTGCTTATGAAAATTCATGAAAATGTTTTGTATGTGTTGAAGATAATTCATAAATAGATCCATAAATTTACCTGAAACGATTGAATTTGGGCTTGGGAACCCATACGCGCGCAGTGTTCTCTGAATTCTTAGCTACGTATTCCATTCATCCTTGAAAAATAGTCCTATGAAAAAATGACACGGATTTAATAAAAGTGGTTGAGTAAATTATGAGTGGAGGAAAGGTCTCATTAAAAGAGCAGTGTTAATAATAATAATTAATTATTTTGTGAGTGGAAAACGGGGCCGGGGCCTATCATATGATTTGTCATGACTCCAAAAATTGATTATTTTTTCTTAACATAAATAGGAGTACTTTTTTTTTTCAAGGACAGAAGAAGTATTTTTTTTTTATAAATTAACAATATTAAATAAAAGGGACATAAGAAATATTAAATAGGCATTTGCTTTGTCCACATCATGACTTCAAACTATATTCAGTTATAACCTATATTTTTCTAATTAAACCTTAATTGGGGAAATCTTACTACTCCTATTATTTTTTTTGTAACTATAGCAATATTGTTAGTATTTATACACTATGTCAGGCTCTCCATGTCTACACTCCCAAATATCTAGCACGAAATCCAAAAATGATACTTCTATTATCCATATTTCTTCCCATAATCTTCATCTATCTCCTCCATCAAACTCGAAAAACAACAAAATCAAACCTCCCGGCGGGTCCCCGGCGCTTGCCGTTGATCGGAAACCTCCACCAGCTCGCCACTGCCGGCGACCTACACATTTACCTATGGCGCCTCTCGAAGAAATACAACTCTCCTATCATTCACATGAAATTAGGCTATGTCTCTCTAATTGCTGTTTCCTCACCAAGATTGGCAAAAGAAGTTCTCCAAACTCAAGATTTGGCATTTTGTAGCAGACCAAAATCCATTGTTATGCAAAAACTTACATACCAATACTCAGACATTGTCTTCTCACCATACAACGATTATTGGAGAGAGATGAGAAAAATGACAAACATTCATCTCCTCAGCCCCAAAAAGATTCAATCCTTTCGCCCCATTCGTGAAGACGAAATCTCTCTTATGATTGCCAAGATTTCCAAATCTGCTTCCTCACATGAGGTTGTGAATTTGAGTGAGATGGCAATGGCTCTCGGCAGCAGTTTGATATGCAGAATTGCTTTCGGTAAGAGATACGACCATCACGGATCCGAAATGAGGCGATTCAAGAAGCTTCTAGAAGAAATTATGTCCATCTCGCTCGCGTTCTTTGTATCTGATTACATTCCTGCACTCGGTTGGGTGGATAAACTCGTTGGATCGTTGAAGAGGCTTGATAGGATCTTTGAGAATCACGATTCATTCTACCAGGAACTCATCGACGAGCATCTCGATCCAAGGAGGGCGAAGAAAATGGAAGAGGAGGAAGATATTCTTGATACTTTGATCAAGCTTAAAGAAGACAAGTCTTCCCCCATTGATCTCAATTGGAATAACATCAAAGCCTTACTAATGGTAATTATGATTTGATTCACTTTCTCTTTATGATCCTTTGAGGACTTATGCAAAAACATGAACTTTCGTTTGTTTTTTAAAAATCTCAAAATCTGCGATCTGCATTTCAGAATTCGGTTTGGAAAAGGTGAATAAGCTCGTAGGATTCTTTAGTAGTAAATATACAAATTAAAACTTAAATTGTCTGCAAAGTTTGAGGTTTTAACTTTTTTTTGTTTAAGTGCAGATGCTATTAAGTCAAGTAGGTTAAGTGCAAGTGGTTTTACTGTGTCTTGTCCTAGTGGTAGGAGTCCTCCGTCGTACTATCTTTAAATTTATTTACTTATGTAACTAGCAGAAAAAACGTACGTTGTACGTGTAATTAATGTTATTTTATTTGATAATCTATTAGTTTAGAACATCTATTAATTCATTACTTTTATTAGATAATAAATATAATTCTAATGCAATTACAAATCTACTCTTATCATATTCATAATTTGATGTAAGTACGTTTTAGTTTGAATTATTAAAATGTCTATGTTTTAGTTTTGATTATTATAAAGTATTAGATCCAATACATGTAAAGTTAAATAGAATTCTAATGCAATAAGAAATCTACTATTATCAAGTTTGAATTATTAAAATGCCTATGTTTTATTTTGGATTATTATAAAGTATTAGATTTATTTTATAAATATATAATATAAAATATATGATAGGGGTAAAATAGACAATCCATAAATTGTGCCTTAGGCTCCTTAGGTTCTTTTTATATTAGTATAGATTTATCAAAATAAAAGTGCAAAGTGGTTTGTAGTTCTTACATTAAGAAAGGTTTTTATTTGATCCAATCTCTATATATCTATATATGTGTGTGTGTGTGAAGATGAACTAAAATAAAAATTCAGTTTAAAATATAAATTAGGAACCAAGATAGTCATATGAGCTGTCAACTAGAGTTCAATTTTGCCCATGTTTGGTTGGGCTTTTTTGGAGAGCTTTAAAAGGGATATAATGGAATCCAATGCTTTTTGTTTGGTTTGAGTAATGAGTTAATTTTTACCCTTACTTAATGAAAACTCAACCATTCAATTTGTTACCTCTTGTAATATTAGAGAAAAAAAAAAAAAAAATCTCTTACTAGTGATCAATTTCTATTGGTGAACCAAACACTAAATAAAATAACAGTTATTGTTAATTACCATTCCTCCCTTTTATTTAATTCTTTCTATTCTTCTACTTGAACCAAACAAGCGCTTAGTCTATTTATCTTGATTGATTGTATGATTTTGAAATGGGTATTTTAAGAATACAATATTTTTCTATGATAATTTTTTTACATATATAGTAATGCTTCTTAATTTTATAATAATTTTTAGATATATATTGTACTCGACTAACAGAGTAAGATTGGTTTTCAGCATGACCGAACCCTATACCACTCTTCTCAAACTTTTGTTGAATAATGCTTCTTTTACGATCAATATTCTTTATAATACAATAAATTTTTCTACCAAGTTAACAAAAAAAGATCGATTTTCTCAAACTTTTGTAGAACATATTTGTAGCTGGTGCAGAGACAAGTTCCACAGCAGTCATTTGGGCAATGACAGCACTGATCAAAGCTCCCAGCGTCATGAAAAAATTGCAAGCAGAAATCAGAAATTCTGTAGGCAAAAAGGGCAAAGTAGATGAAGATGATCTGCCAAAGCTTCCCTACCTAAAAGCAGTCATCATGGAGTCTTTCCGACTCTACCCTTCCGGCCCACTTCTCGCACCAAGAGAAACAATCAAAAAGGGCATTCTAGATGGCTATGAAATTCAACCCAAGACAATCGTGTATGTTAACGTATGGGCAATCTCAAGAGATCCCGAGTATTGGGAAAATCCAGATGAGTTCATGCCAGAGAGGTTCTTGAATAACAATATCGACTTAAAAGGAAAAGATTTCGAGCTCATTCCCTTCGGATCGGGCCGAAGAATCTGCCCTGGTATGGTTATGGGGCTTGTGA
This sequence comes from Salvia miltiorrhiza, assembly GCF_028751815.1. Classification (NCBI taxonomy): domain Eukaryota; kingdom Viridiplantae; phylum Streptophyta; class Magnoliopsida; order Lamiales; family Lamiaceae; genus Salvia; species Salvia miltiorrhiza. The sequence continues at coordinate 14,040,102 of NC_080389.1, forward strand.
ATGTGGAGCTTATTGTTGCAAACTTGCTCTATAGTTTTAATTGGCAATTGCCATTAGGGATCCGAGAAGAAGATGTGGATACAGCTCCAATGCCTGGACTCGCAGTGGCGAAGAAAAATGCACTTCTACTAGTTCCTGAGAAATATGGTACAATTTAGGAAATTGTCATGTGTTATTCCAATAGAATAAAACGTGATATGTTTGACAGATATATCTATTACTCCTACTAGATAACACATCAATGTTATGTAGAATGTACTAAAATATTTCTAATATAGAGTTGAGATTTAGTGAGAAGAACACGGAAACAAATCCATGAAATCCACGAACTCGATAAGCATACAAATAAGCCTTTATTCTAATCACATCAATTGATTTGAAAAAAAAAAAATTCTAATTGAAAATTCATGTTTTAATATGTGTAATAGATAACTAAAATAGCCATTCTTTCGATTAAGAAACAACATGCATAAGAATGAAATTGAGAAAATCACAGCAAGACTACTAAAGGATGGAATTATTCAGCGTAGTAGGATCCTATTTGGTGCTCCAATTATACTTGTAGAAGAGAGAGATAATACCTAGAGGATGTGTGTTGACTACATGTATTTAAACTTGATAAAAACTAATTTTGCATATGTTTTTATTGATATATTATAGGTTGAGTGTTAGGATTGTGCTTGATTTTGATATCATTTTGTATATATATTCTTTAATTTTCAGATAATATGTTTGGGTATAAGGTTGTTTTGGTGCAGGTTTGTGTGATTTAGAAGCATAGCATCGTTTATGAAGGTTTGAGGTTGGAGTTTGAAGTTTTTCGGGCACGAGAATTGAAGAGACGAGCTTGGAAAGCTTGGAAATCAAGAAAACAAGATGAAATCAGGACCAGGAGAGGGGTCGCCGAGGTATAGAGTGGAGAGCAAAGCACTGTTAAAATAAATAGCTAATTAATACCATAATTACTTTGGTAATTAATGAAATTAAATGATAATTATTTGGAATCTACATGTTGAGTGGATTAATTTGGTATATTTACTTGTTCAAATCTATTAAGAATTGAATGAGTAATTAATACTCAAAGATAGCTATTTGTAAATGGAAATGTGGTGTGCTATCCCACATTAGAAAAACAAGGAAGTTGTAAGCTATTTATAAAGTATTATCTACCATAAAGAAACAATTAAGTGTGCTTCTCTATGGTGAACCTTATGGTGCACCCAAGTAAGTTTTGACTTAGCCTTTTAAGGCTAAAACTCAAATTCACCTTCCGAGTCCGAGGCCGAGCACGTGCACGTCGCACTTGTTGCAATGAGCGCTTCTCCTAGTTAAACCATTGTATCTTGGGGGCAATTACTGTAGATCCGCAAGCACAGAGCGGAAGTAATTTTGCCTTACGTAGAGAGATTTATTCTCGCCTCGGTTCTACATCTTTTTTTTCATTATCGTCATTTTATTTTCTACACTCCCAAATAACAAGCACGACGACAGTGATCTGCCAGCGACTGCCGCCAAGGTTGCCGAGTCCACTGCCTCGAATCAACGGGCACGACGATCACTCGATGATCACCGAGAAGAGGGAGAAAAGTTATGCATTACCCGGCGAGAAGCTGACGACCATCGTGGGGTCGTCGGGAATTTGGTGTGTTCAGCAGTCTTTGGGCGGTCATGCGACGATTGCTGGGATAGGAAGGGATTGTGCTTTAGGCGGCGATCGCCGACTGAGGTCACCGCGGGTCCACTTTTTCTCGGTTCTATGTTTTTTCCATGTATTTTAGGGTTTTTAGACTGTATTTTTCCCTGTGCCTATATATAGAGCCCAAAGTTTTTTTAGGCTCATATCTTTGACTGTTTTGTAAATGTAGGACAAATTTTTAAAAATTGAGCATAAGTAGGACAAATTGAGCCCGAAAAATCAATTTGTCCTGCATTTGCAAGCCCAAAATGTTTTGTCCTATATTTGCAAATTGACCAAAGTTACGGTCCTAAAAAAAAGAGAGAGAAGAAATAATTTTTTTAAAATTTTAATCTTTAAATAAATATAACTTTTCCATTTCAAATCATGTTTTTACATAAAATATATCAAATTAAAAATCTTATTGTGATCTTTAATTTGATATGCATATTAAATATTTTGATTGACAATTTTGGAGTGGCAAAATATTAATTTTTTTGCCACGCAAGAAAAGAAAATATAGGGGAAGAAAATAGGAAATAAAATAACCCTTAAAAAGACAATATTTCAATTTGAGTGAGAAATTTGGAGTTATAATAAAATTCAAGGTTTATTTATAAACTATATTTTTTAATTTTTTAATCTTTTAATTATTTTATTTTATTTCTTTCTAAAATTGTAAAATTCGACTAATTATAAAACATGTAATTGTTGGAATATAAGTATATATAATGGAGAATTTATTTAATTGGTAGGAGGAAATTTGGAGAAATTGGTTGTGGACGTGTGTGTGCTTAGAAATTTGAGTGGGAGGATTGTTGTTTACTAACACAATTTTTCTTTAATTCACTTCATTCTTTCTTCCCACTTTTTTCATTACATTCCAATCATGGTTACATATTTATAGTGGTGAGTAGATGATTCCTACATTCTCTAGAATATTCTCAACTATTATTTTTCTAATACTTCTCTAGAATGCTCTATACATACTAGAATTCTCTAATTCTAGCTAGTTCTCTTCATCCTAACTTTTTCTCAACTATTCTAGATTATTCCTCTTTCTCTAATACATTCTCAACCATTCTACATTTTTCTTCATTCTCAACTATTCTAGATATTTCTACAAATTTTTTCTAATTTCTTCTTTTTTTTTTCTTTCTTTTCTTCTAATTCTAGAATATTCTTTACAAATATCTATTCAAATCAAGTTTATATTCCAACACTCCCCCTTAAACTTGATTTGTCATTCTGAGCAAAACTCTGAAGTTGGCGAAATCCTTTCACGACATGCCTTGCTTTATATCTTTCAACTTCACCTTTCGAATTCTTCTTAACCTTATGCACCCACTTGACTCCAATGGCCTTGTGCCTTTCCGGTAGTGTCACGAGCTCACACGTATCATTCTTGTTTATAGCTTTGATCTCTTCGTCCATTGCAACTCGCCAATTTTCACTATTTGCTGCTTCAGGTTCATAATCAGCAGATAGGCAAAACAAGGTGAGATCTTCTAACCTTTCAATGTCTTCATATATCTCATCCAAATTCCTTGCTCATGGTGTGGCTCTTTCATTTAAGAAAGATGGTGGCGAGTCTTCAGTAACTTGTATAGGTGAAGCTGGTGGAGTCACTACCTCTTGTTGGACTTCTCCAACTTGCTCGACTGTCCTTTCATCTTCGAATTGTGGGATGAAGGTGAAGTCACCACTGGGATTAAAATCCCACACTCCTTCTTCGTCGAACTCCACATCTCGACTTATCACTGTTTTCTTGGTATTTGGATTATATAACTTATAGCCTTTAGAGTTAGAGTCGTACCTGATAAATATGAATGCTTCACTTTTGTCATCGAGCTTCTTCCTTCTCTCATCTGGTACATGCACGTAGGCTTTGCTCCCAAATACCTTTAGGTGGGAAATTCCTGGCTTTCTCCCGCTCCAGGCTTCTTGTGGAGTCATTCCCCACACGCTCCTTGTCGGCGATCGGTTGGATAGGTACACCGCGCACGCCACTGCTTCGGCCCAAAACTCTTTAGGCAGATTCTTCGTCTTTAGCATGCTCCTTGCCATCTCCATGATTGTTCTATTTTTTCTTTCCGCCACTCCGTTCTGTTGGGGGGATCTCGGAACTGTCAGGGGCCGCCGAATTCCATTTACTTCGCAAAATTCTAGAAACTCCTTTGATGTGAATTCTCCGCCTCGATCGGACCTCAGGGCCTTGATTTGTCGTCCGTTCTCCTTCTCGACGGCAGCTTTGAATTTCTTGAATGCATCAAATACTTCTGACTTCGACTCATCAAGCTCCACGAACATGCTTCTCTTCCCGCACATGTGGTTGCTTGCACCAGTGTCGAGGTACCACGTGTCGTCTTGTCTTCCAGCTTCTCCTTTATATGCCAGAAGCACACTACCATTTGCTTCGCTCGTGTTCTCGGCATAATTGGCCCTTTCTTCAATCCTTACTTTTTCACTTCTGCACTCGGAAGCATAGTGCCCAAATTTATGGCAATTATAACACTTTATTGAAGACTTATCGTACCTCGACTGCGGGTTGCTCCTCCCCCGACCACTTGTAAACTCATTTCTTTCACCACGGTTGACGAAGCCTCCTCGTCCTCGTCCACGTCCACGTCCACGGCCTCTGCCTCGATCTTGTCTTTGACCACATCCTCTCCCAGACTGTCCATAGCCATTGTTCGGACCTTCTTCTTTCTCTTTCGAGCTTACTTGCAACTTTAAAAGTTGCTCTGAAATTTCTTGCTTCTTCTTTTGCTTCTCCTCATATGCTTGCAACGACCCCAACAAGAGATCTGTCACGACCGGACCTAATTAAGGATAATTAAGCCGAGAAACCGTGACTAATGGAGGGAGATTAGAAGCGGGGTAGAAAGGGGATAATCAAACAAGGAAGGATCGCATTTCATCATTGTTAACAAAAGGAATATTTATAATATAACGGAGGTTTCGTCGTATAGACTCAAATAACTAGTAAGTTCGGATAACTCCGACTCAGCCAAAATAACATAACACTTCTGAGTACGCAGCGGAATAAGGTTCTGAATACATGTATGAAGACATGTATCCCTAGAGTTCATTAATACATAATAAGACAAAAGAGTCCCGCTCGTCACTTCATCACCATCGGCAGCTACTCAACCTGCACATTTAGAAATATATGCAGGGCTGAGTACAAAAGTACTCAGTGGGCACGTATGCCTAAGTATAAAAATACATGCTTCAAAACTGTAAATTGTCATGCCATCTTAAACAGTACAGCAAGGGGGTTTTTCGCTAAAAAGACCCAAGCTTACTAAATTCATTTGTGATTCTTAAGGTTCGTCTGCAGACTAAGTTCTCTTGTAATCTATCATATCTGGAACTGTGTGCCGGAGAGGTGGCCACCTCTCACGGACACTTGACCGGCCAACCCGCTAGATGACTCACGGTCACTGGTGTACACTAGCCCTGGCAGGATAGCTATCAACTGCTCAGGACCCGAATTCAATTACATAACACATCAGATAGATATCATACCAAATTTGAAACATTTATGGCAAGACAACAGTTGAAATAATTTTCAGTTTAAAGATTTTATAACGAAATAACTTGTTCAATTGTAACATGAAACTCATTTGATATATATGAAAGTAATGCCCACCTGATAGAAACTTTCTGTGGTACAGTAGCTCCTTGTCTGATTATTAATCTCGTGCTTGACCTTTATTACGAGAATATAAATAAGATACTGCTCGAGCAAAATCCTCAAATAATGAGAATATGAAATTAACGATGCATGATCCTCTTATGCATGAATTATTATTCTGAAATAATAACCGGGAAATTTCTATTGTTAATCCAGGCTATTAGATTTAGCTAACTCTCGTTTATCGCGGTCGAATAAAGCTATAACTCTTCCTTCCCCATCGGAACATTCTAACTCGTAAAATAAAATAATCTCGCTCCTGTATTTGATAAATAGAAGGAACTGACTCGGTTCATCCCATAAGTAACCCAATAAGAATTTATCGGGCTTGACAGTAAGAAAATGTAACTTCAAATAATTAATGGCTCATAATAAGGTAGCTGATTAATTAAATAAAACAATTGGCTTTAATGAAATAAACGATAACAGTCCTCTTTAAATTATTTGGGCTTGAAGGAGATAGTAAGAAGTTCATTAATTAAGAGGCTCAATAAAATAGCCTACTAATTAATCAAGAATGGCTTGAATTAAAGCACTGCAGCTGTTTAAATAAAATGACGAAAGTGTCCCAATGATGTAATAATTAATGTGGGCTGGAAAGAATAAATCTTAGTTTAATAGGCAATTTAATCGGCCCAAATGAAGAATTAAACTGGCCCAACGAAATATAAATGGAATTAGAATAAAGTCTATCACAATATATACACTTCAGCCCATCTCTTTTAAAACAATTATAGCCCAAACTTAAAATAGTAAAAATGGCCCAATCTTATAATTAAAAGAAAAGCCCAAAACAAAATAGGAGCCCAACCCACATTAACGCTCGGCTCTCTCTCTCTCTCTCTCTCCAAAACTCTCGGCCTCTTTCTTTCTCAAGGAGCCGCTCGCCCCTTTCTTCACAATCGACGCTCAATCGACTCTTCCATCACCGGTCACTCAGCTACCGCCTGCTGCGGGCGGCGTCGACTGTCGACGTGTCGAACCCCAGCGATCTCTCCTTCTTCTTCCTTCCTCACGCTGAATTCAAACGAGCCCTAACTTTGGAATTCCTCGTCGCGGCCGCACCTCTGTCAGGAATCCGGTGAGCGGCTGTCGTCTGGAAGCGGCGCCGTCCAACTCCCGTCCTCCTATCCCTCTCCGGCGTCGAGCCCTAGCTTCTAGAAAAGGGACAATCGCTATTGCCGAGCGGCTGCTGCTGCTGCGCACGAGCCTCTGCTCGGCCATGGTTCCGGTCGGCCTCAGCGATCCTTCAGCTCCGACGTCGTCGTTACTTTGATGCAGCGAGACGACGAGAGTTCGCCGCCTTCTTTCTCCGTTCCGGCAGTTGGGGTTCGCCGTTTCCTTGGGCAGTCGGCCCTTCCCCATCTAAAAGCTAAGTCTAAACTCTCTCTCCAATCCATTCACTTATCTAGTTTCTGTGAGTTCTTGTGATTGTTACTTAGGAGTGTAGTGGAAGTGAAGCATATAAATCTTTCTATTGTAAAACATATCATAGCTATTTGAGGTAGAAAAACTATGATTGTGTTAGATATGAATGCAACTGGGTTGAAAATCTGAGATAGTAGAATACCTTGGGAATGACTGTTGGTTGGCTGATTGCCGTTGAGTTTAACGAACTGGAATGATTGAACTGAACTGAAATAAATGTTCTTTCCATTAATGTAGGTGAAATCTTGGAGGAGTTGAAGAGAGTTAAAGAAGTTTACCTCCTCGCAGAGAATGTATGAAGGCCCCTGCTGTCCTGAACTTTCTAAGTGTGGAATGGAAACAAAATGGAGATTAATAGCTGATGAAGTCTGGAACAAAATGAAGGTGTTCGGGTGTGAAATGCACACTTGTTTTAGTCAAAATGTGCAAACTGGCTGGAGTCAAAAAGATACAAATAGGCGGTGGAGCATGCTAAGGAATAGGGGAGGGTGTAGTGGCAGGGGAATTGGAACAGTTGTTGAAAAGAAAGGAAAAATGTAGCTGCAGTAGATGTTCCTTGCAGCACACACGTTTTATCCTTCTCATTCTTTTCTTTCTTTTCCTTTTTCTTTAAGTGCTAGATAGTGAATAGTAGTGTAGAAATGATTGTTGATGGTATTTGTTGGAGAGCATGCGTGTAGTATGCAATAGAGTAGGAAAGAGGACTATGATTGTAAGTGTTTGAAAGTCTTGAGGTGACAAATAGAATCCCATAATAGTTTTTGTACCAATTGAGGATCTGTAAATCTAATTTTTGTTTTTCGGATTCTACTTATCTTTATAAAGCCTCTGCGAATTAAAATATCTAATTTAACTCGCTCTATTAGTCGGGATTAAATCCACGACTGAGTAAAGTAATAGATAGAAATAATATTTCGATTACAAATTAAATAATAACTCGACTTCGCTAAGTCAATTATCATTCTGAAATAAATCATTGACTACTCAATAATTCAATCGTGGTCATCTCAGGTAATGGCATCTAATTCAGAACTCTGAGCTGAATTAACTGAATATTAATCACTGGATTAAATCAACTAAAAGATGTAAAAATAAATATTGCATTTGTTGCTCTTAATCATAAAATAAAATAGCGGGCTACTACATACTACCCCTCTTAACAAAAATTTCGTCCCGAAATTTGTATATCGTTGCAAAAAGGTTCTGGGTACTCTCTCATCTTAATTTCTGTCAGACTATCTCAATCATCTCATTCATCTTGTCTGTTCCTAAAATTCTCCTTTCACCTATTTTATCTCAGTAGAGTGGTGATCTATATTTTCTTCCATGCATTACCTCATAAGGCGCCATATTGATTGTTGCCTGATAACTATTATTGTAGGCAAACTCAATCGATGACATCACTGTTCATCACTTTCACCTTTGCTTTGTACTACTTTTAACGTGTCTTCGAGAGTCTGAATTATTCTCTCAACCATCTATATGTTTGTGGGCAAAAGGTGGTACTGAAATTTAACCTTGTGCCTAATTTCTTCTACAAGTTCATACATAATCTGGATGTAAACTTCGAATCTCAGTCCAAAGTGATTGACACGAGCATACCGTGGAGCGCACAATTTCTCAAACATATAATTGGCCTAACTTGTCTGATCCGTATGTGATCGGTATTAATATAAAACGAGCTCATTTCGCAAGTCGCTCCACTATTACCCAGATGGCAGCACTCCCTCTTTTCGACTTCGTAAACTAGTCACGACATCTGTTGCAAAGTGCTATAACTTCCATTATGAAATCTCCAATGGTTGAAATTTTTCATATGGTCTATGGTGCAAGGCCTTCACTCGTTGGCATACTAGGCATCTCTCAACAAGTGTAGCTATATCTTTCCATCGGAATTCTTCTTTCAAGTCTTTGTACATTTTATGCTTCCTGGGTGGCCAGTATATGGCGTGTCATGAGCTTCGCTCATTATCTCATCTCTGAATTGTTCATCGTGTGAACACACACAATCTTTGATCAACATTAACGCATTATCCACGTCTCATGATACGTCTCCTGATCTTATTGCTAAACATATTTTCTCCAAGGTCTCTTTTTTTTTTTTTTTTTTTTTGCGCATTATCAGCTTTCCTATAAAGTTGGGTGTTATTACCATCGTGGCAATAATCCCTTCTACAGATTCTAGTGGTTGAACCACTTCTAAATTCATTCTACTAAAATCTTTCATGGGTTCCTCTTCCTGAGTGAGGGTCATTGGTCTTGCTATTTTGGAAAATCCTTCTATGAATCTCTGATAGCAACTTGCTAGTTCCAAGAAACTTTTGATCTCATTGGGGTTAGTAGGCGATCTCCACTCATGTACAACTTGTACTTCCTCAGGGTGCACTTTGATCCTTTCTAATGAGATAATATGTCCCGAAAACGTGATTTTGTTGAGCCAAAATTCGCACTTGCAGAACTTAGCATAAAGATGCTTTGTTTTCAACATTTTTAAGACTATTCTCAGGTGTTTCTCATGGTCCTTCTCGTTCCTCGAGTAGATCAAGACATCATCTACGAAAACTAAGACAACTTGCCTAAGTATGGGTGGAACACTCGGTTCATGAGGTCCACAAACATGGCTGGTGCATTGGTCAATCCAAATGACACCACTACGAACTCATAGAGTCTATATCTGGTTCGGAAGACCACCTTGGGTACATCTTCTCATTGAATCTATAGTTGATGGTACCTAGACCTTAAATCTAGCTTTGAGGACACACTCACTCCTCTGAGTTGCTTGAAGAAGTCGTCTATCATCGATAGAGGATACCTGTCCTTGAGTGTCACCTTGTTCAACTCTCTATAAGTTGATGTGTATCCTCGGTAGAGGATACACATTCTCAATGTGCCATCTTTATTCTTTTACAAAAAGAACGGGTGCACCCCGGTGAAATCTCCAGGAAACATTTGGAAATTCACGTACGATTGTCACGTCTCCTATACTTTTCTCGGTTTTTAGTTTTCTGTGCAACTACACAAGGTAGGGTGGACACCATTTTCTTATCATCTTTGTTGCTTGAGGGACGGAGATGATCGTCTTTCTCATACCCATGCTGATCCCATGAAAACGTGTCAGTTTCTTCCCCGTGGTCGAAAAGAAATTTGACTTTCATTGCAAATGATGGTGGCATAGTTCTCAACTATCCATTCCATTCCTAAAATTATGTATATGTCTCTCATCGGCATAACATACGAGTTGTTCGCTCCAATTTGAATAATTTTTATGCTTAGCTCTAAATTCAAGCACACATGTGCTATTATTGTTGTTGTTGCTATCGCTGGTGTGGTTACTGCTCTTGGTATGGTTGGGCAAAGCTTGGATTGCTCAAATGCAGAGTCTGAACAGGCGAGTTTAGCCTGAGACCCGCCCTTTGTTGCTTATTCGGGTAACGATTTGTATAATGTTCATTCCAGTTACTATGCAACATCCTTCATTACCAGTCCTGGAGAGTTTCCCATGGTTCTTGTTCCACTTTGGGTAGGGTGGAGTCCCATACTTGTTATCCCCCATCTGTTTTGAGGTGTCATAGCCACGTTGCTGGGACGTCTGCCCCTGCCATGACCCTTTCCTTAGCTTGGCCAGGGTTACTATATCCCATTCTCTTTTTCTTTCTCAAAAGTCTTTTTTTTTTTTTTTTTTTTTTTGAGCCCGAGTTTGTGGAGGTGCAGACGTAGGCGCAGTTGCTGGTATCTCTCCCAGCATTGCTGCCTCAATGCATAACGCTTTGCTAAGCGACTCCACGTAAGACGATCCACCATGGCTTGCCCAAGCCATTCTAATCTCTTGCCTCAGTCCGACACAGAATTCTTTTAACCATCTTTCCATATGTGTCTACTTGCTCTAGCGCATATCTTGACGTATCGCAGAACATCATGCCGTATGGAGTAATTGTTGTTCTTCTTTGCTTCAGATTGTTAAATTCCATTTCTTTCTTTTTGCGATAGCTTTTGGGTGTATACTTGTCATATATTACAGTCTTAAACTATTCCCACGTTAAATTTCCTAACTACTCAGTTGTCATTGTCTTCCTCCTTGCTTCCCACCATAAGTCAGCTGAAAGGATACGCAAGTAAGACGTTCCAGATTTGTGCAGCGCAAGAAATTGAAGATGCGCTCACTAGCTTGTACCCAAGTCTCAGCCTTTGTTGGATCTCCTATCCTATCGAAGACAGGTGGATTTCCTCGTAGAAATAGTTCTTCTATTCTACGTTTTTGTTGTATGGTTAGTGGCGTTATACTGTTCTAGCCATGGTACTGGGCCTTTTTCATTATCTCGTGGAATTCTTCCTCTTCTTGTCGGACTCCCTTGTTTTGGTGGCGTACTGATGAGTTGACACGTAGTCATCAATACATACATATGCATATCATCACTTCTGTAAATAGTTTCTTGATTCTCAAATCTTGCTCGCATTCTTCCTCGTGCAAGCATATAAGTAAAATGTGGCGGAAATGACTTGCCGCAAAAGATCGATAAGGTCGCTAAAAAGACATAAGAAAATTGTTTCGATGAGAACTTCTACATTAACATATGGATCTAGATATATTGATCTATCCAAGTATTACTTATGATGAACTGGCTGTCTAGGAATGCCATCTCCAACTAATTTGGTCATGGAACCAGTTTTTTTTTTTTTCCCTACTAATACTAGTCAAACATAACTAAGCCAACATAGGGGCATACAAAAACATCAGAACAATCATTGTTTTCTAAAATAATAACGTTCTACCAAATCCATAAGAGATGGTCTATCTGCATCATGTGATTGACCCTTGGGTCGAGGCATACTTGTTTGATGGATTTAATCTGGTGAATACTTGTTTGTCTTTAGGTCACCGGAATTCTACTAACAACTAACAAACCACAATGATTAAAGTCACAAATGGCAATTACGCAAAGTGAAGTGAATCAACGATTTTGTCAGACGATTGAAAAGAAATGGCCTTAGGGTAGAAATGAATTGACTAAAAGGTCGAAACGAAATGACCTAATAATCTGAACCCGCTTGGCTTTTCAGATGAAAGTTTAAATATATAGGTTTAGAGACCCATATATGACGACTACTGATATTTTGGTCATGTGGACTGGCCAGGTCCGACACAACTACTTCTCAGTCACTCGAAAATACTTTTCCGAACTTGGCAACTCTTGTTTATTGGCTGCAAAAGGTATATTTGGTCTAAAATCACCACTTTCTTCTTAACATCTTGAACATGTCCTTGAGAATATTCTAGAGCTTCTCAAACTTGGAGTCTGTCTCCTAGTTTAATGCAATCCTTAAACATCTTCTATAGGCGAAATAAGGTAGGCTCGACCTTACTCAACAATCTTCCTCTACATGATCTTTATGTAGTACTCCTAGTACTTAGTGTTTTCTTCACATAGCGCTTGAAATGCAACCATATAATTTGAAGTACTCTTCCGTGTTATTGCAAAAGACCTTCTGAATCATCACACATTCAATAAGGAAATAGCCTTTGCTCATCTGAGCACCTTTATAGGGTATGTGTCACCATATGTAATGCTAAGTCATGGAATGACCTTAGTCAATGCTCTTATTCCGGCTACCAGACTAAATACCTAATCCAAGACGTTCTAACTGAGGCGATGTCCTCGATAGGTTAAGGTATGTATACTTATCTTGAGTATATCCTTAGGGTCTCATTAGAATCTTAATTCATTTGTTTCAGCATTGATCCACTGTCGGCGCTTCTAGCTATTATTAAACTCTGAACCATCTTCGAGAACTTCTCTCGTCTTACCCACTTGCGTAAACTTTTATGATCAATCATAATGGTTGGTAATTGTCAGTACCCATATCACATCTCGTCTTTCCAATTCGTAGTAGGTGATCGTAATCAATAGGGATTCTCAGTCATGTCCTCATCTAATATGATAGGTACTGTAAGCAGAATGGTTCCGAATACCTGAAACTATAAGCTGATAGCTTTAATCGAATTATTAACATCATATACAAAGCATTTTGACCCCTGGTAAGTCTAATTATGAAGTTCATTGATGAATCATGAAAGTTATCATCAAGTCATAGCTAGTGATAATCGAGGCTAGAAGTGAGTCTCAACTTATTAGGGATTAGCTAACTGGTTACATAAGTCATACTCATCGCTATAAGCAATATCATACTTAAACTATCATTGAATAAGGCAATAGTCGATTAGGTGCTCCGTCTCGTGTGAACAACCTGAATGAAGAACTATGCCTGCTTCAGTGATTCGTGCGTGGCACTCCGCTTGCACTGCTTTCATTGGATTCTCTTCCTCTTTCTTAGCTCTTCACCATGGCTATAGTGAAATATAACTGAGTTTCTAGCTTCTATTGTTCTTCTCGTAACAGTGATCATGCATTCTTAACGCATCTAAGTTCATTGAGATATCTAATCAATCAATAAAGCATAAAACTTGAATGTAAGCATCAGTACATTCATATAAAACGTGAACTTCTCAATGTTTTAAAATCATTACCACCTTCTTTCTTGCTGAGCATGACGATGTGATGAAGTGATGAGCTTTGGTTGACTGACTCATATATTCTAGTGATCATACCAGAAAAATGGGCTAACTCTAGGGTTCAGAGCAAATGAACTGCTCTGATACCATTCTGTCACGACCGGACCTAATTAAGGATAATTAAGCCGAGAAACCGTGACTAATGGAGGGAGATTAGAAGCGGGGTAGAAAGGGGATAATCAAACAAGGAAGGATCGCATTTCATCATTGTTAACAAAAGGAATATTTATAATATAACGGAGGTTTCGTCGTATAGACTCAAATAACTAGTAAGTTCGGATAACTCCGACTCAGCCAAAATAACATAACACTTCTGAGTACGCAGCGGAATAAGGTTCTGAATACATGTATGAAGACATGTATCCCTAGAGTTCATTAATACATAATAAGACAAAAGAGTCCCGCTCGTCACTTCATCACCATCGGCAACTACTCAACCTGCACATTTAGAAATATATGCAGGGCTGAGTACAAAAGTACTCAGTGGGCACGTATGCCTAAGTATAAAAATACATGCTTCAAAACTGTAAATTGTCATGCCATCTTAAACAGTACAGCAAGGGGGTTTTTCGCTAAAAAGGCCCAAGCTTACTAAATTCATTTGTGATTCTTAAGGTTCGTCTGCAGACTAAGTTCTCTTGTAATCTATCATATCTGGAACTGTGTGCCGGAGAGGTGGCCACCTCTCACGGACACTTGACCGGCCAACCCGCTAGATGACTCACGGTCACTGGTGTACACTAGCCCTGGCAGGATAGCTATCAACTGCTCAGGACCCGAATTCAATTACATAACACATCAGATAGATATCATACCAAATTTGAAACATTTATGGCAAGACAACAGTTGAAATAATTTTCAGTTTAAAGATTTTATAACGAAATAACTTGTTCAATTGTAACATGAAACTCATTTGATATATATGAAAGTAATGCCCACCTGATAGAAACTTTCTGTGGTACAGTAGCTCCTTGTCTGATTATTAATCTCGTGCTTGACCTTTATTACGAGAATATAAATAAGATACTGCTCGAGCAAAATCCTCAAATAATGAGAATATGAAATTAACGATGCATGATCCTCTTATGCATGAATTATTATTCTGAAATAATAACCGGGAAATTTCTATTGTTAATCCAGGCTATTAGATTTAGCTAACTCTCGTTTATCGCGGTCGAATAAAGCTATAACTCTTCCTTCCCCATCGGAACATTCTAACTCGTAAAATAAAATAATCTCGCTCCTGTATTTGATAAATAGAAGGAACTGACTCGGTTCATCCCATAAGTAACCCAATAAGAATTTATCGGGCTTGACAGTAAGAAAATGTAACTTCAAATAATTAATGGCTCATAATAAGGTAGCTGATTAATTAAATAAAACAATTGGCTTTAATGAAATAAACGATAACAGTCCTCTTTAAATTATTTGGGCTTGAAGGAGATAGTAAGAAGTTCATTAATTAAGAGGCTCAATAAAATAGCCTACTAATTAATCAAGAATGGCTTGAATTAAAGCACTGCAGCTGTCTAAATAAAATGACGAAAGTGTCCCAATGATGTAATAATTAATGTGGGCTGGAAAGAATAAATCTTAGTTTAATAGGCAATTTAATCGGCCCAAATGAAGAATTAAACTGGCCCAACGAAATATAAATGGAATTAGAATAAAGTCTATCACAATATATACACTTCAGCCCATCTCTTTTAAAACAATTATAGTCCAAACTTAAAATAGTAAAAATGGCCCAATCTTATAATTAAAAGAAAAGCCCAAAACAAAATAGGAGCCCAACCCACATCAACGCTCGGCTCTCTCTCTCTCTCTCTCTCCAAAACTCTCAGCCTCTTTCTTTCTCAAGGAGCCGCTCGCCCCTTTCTTCACAATCGACGCTCAATCGACTCTTCCATCACCGGTCACTCAGCTACCGCCTGCTGCGGGCGGCGTCGACTGTCGACGTGTCGAACCCCAGCGATCTCTCCTTCTTCTTCCTTCCTCACGCTGAATTCAAACGAGCCCTAACTTTGGAATTCCTCCTCGCGGCCGCACCTCTGTCAGGAATCCGGCGAGCGGCTGTCGTCTGGAAGCGGCGCCGTCCAACTCCCGTCCTCCTATCCCTCTCCGGCGTCGAGCCCTAGCTTCCAGAAAAGGGACAATCGCTATTGCCGAGCGGCTGCTGCTGCTGCACACGAGCCTCTGCTCGGCCATGGTTCCGGTCGGCCTCAGCGATCCTTCAGCTCCGACGTCGTCGTTACTTTGATGCAGCGAGACGACGAGAGTTCGCCGCCTTCTTTCTCCGTTCCGGCAGTTGGGGTTCGCCGTTTCCTTGGGCAGTCGGCCCTTCCCCATCTAAAAGCTAAGTCTAAACTCTCTCTCCAATCCATTCACTTATCTAGTTTCTGTGAGTTCTTGTGATTGTTACTTAGGAGTGTAGTGGAAGTGAAGCATATAAATCTTTCTATTGTAAAACATATCATAGCTATTTGAGGTAGAAAAACTATGATTGTGTTAGATATGAATGCAACTGGGTTGAAAATCTGAGATAGTAGAATACCTTGGGAATGACTGTTGGTTGGCTGATTGCCGTTGAGTTTAACGAACTGGAATGATTGAACTGAACTGAAATAAATGTTCTTTCCATTAATGTAGGTGAAATCTTGGAGGAGTTGAAGAGAGTTAAAGAAGTTTACCTCCTCGCAGAGAATGTATGAAGGCCCCTGCTGTCCTGAACTTTCTAAGTGTGGAATGGAAACAAAATGGAGATTAATAGCTGATGAAGTCTGGAACAAAATGAAGGTGTTCGGGTGTGAAATGCACACTTGTTTTAGTCAAAATGTGCAAACTGGCTGGAGTCAAAAAGATACAAATAGGCGGTGGAGCATGCTAAGGAATAGGGGAGGGTGTAGTGGCAGGGGAATTGGAACAGTTGTTGAAAAGAAAGGAAAAATGTAGCTGCAGTAGATGTTCCTTGCAGCACACACGTTTTATCCTTCTCATTCTTTTCTTTCTTTTCCTTTTTCTTTAAGTGCTAGATAGTGAATAGTAGTGTAGAAATGATTGTTGATGGTATTTGTTGGAGAGCATGCGTGTAGTATGCAATAGAGTAGGAAAGAGGACTATGATTGTAAGTGTTTGAAAGTCTTGAGGTGACAAATAGAATCCCATAATAGTTTTTGTACCAATTGAGGATCTGTAAATCTAATTTTTTTTTTTCGGATTCTACTTATCTTTATAAAGCCTCTGCGAATTAAAATATCTAATTTAACTCGCTCTATTAGTCGGGATTAAATCCACGACTGAGTAAAGTAATAGATAGAAATAATATTTCGATTACAAATAAAATAATAACTCGACTTCGCTAAGTCAATTATCATTCTGAAATAAATCATTGACTACTCAATAATTCAATCGTGGTCATCTCAGGTAATGGCATCTAATTCAGAACTCTGAGCTGAATTAACTGAATATTAATCACTGGATTAAATCAACTAAAAGATGTAAAAATAAATATTGCATTTGTTGCTCTTAATCATAAAATAAAATAGCGGGCTACTACAAGATCGATCGTCATCTCCTCCAAATTTTTAGTTTCTTCGATCGTCACCACAATGTGCTCAAACTTTGGAGTTAGTGAGCGTAATATTTTCTCCATAATTCTAACATCCTCCAATTTTTCACCATTTCTTTTCATTTGATTAGACACCGCCAAGACTCTTGAAAAATAATCCGAAATTGACTCGGACTCTTTCATATGCAAAGACTCAAACTCTCCTCTTAAAGTTTGAAGTCGTACCTTTTTTACTTGCTCCGCTCCTTTGCACGCGTTCTGGAGCTTCTCCCACGCTTCTTTGGCGGTGCTCGCATTCGAGATTTTCTCGAAATCATCGTCCCCTAGCGCTTGATAAATGAGACAGAGAGCTTTCTTGTCTCTCTTTCTCGCGTCTCGCAATCTATCCTTTTGTTGTTGGGATAGTGCGGCCTCGTCCCGCGGCTCCTCGTAGCCGTTCTCCACGATCTCCCAAACGTCGTGGGCTCCCAATAGCGCCTTCATCTTGATGCTCCAATTGTCGAAGTTGCTCTTGTTGAGCATGGGGACTTGAAACGATTGTAAATTCGCCATACCACAAGTAGAATCTTGTGGCTCTGATACCACTTTGTTGGAATATAAGTATATATAATGGAGAATTTATTTAATTGGTAGGAGGAAATTTGGAGAAATTGGTTGTGGACGTGTGTGTGCTTAGAAATTTGAGTGGGAGGATTGTTGTTTACTAACACAATTTTTCTTTAATTCACTTCATTCTTTCTTCCCACTTTTTTCATTACATTCCAATCATGGTTACATATTTATAGTGGTGAGTAGATGATTCCTACATTCTCTAGAATATTCTCAACTATTATTTTTCTAATACTTCTCTAGAATTCTCTATACATACTAGAATTCTCTAATTCTAGCTAGTTCTCTTCATCCTAACTTTTTCTCAACTATTCTAGATTATTCCTCTTTCTCTAATACATTCTCAACCATTCTACATTTTTCTTCATTCTCAACTATTCTAGATATTTCTACAAATTTCTTCTAATTTCTTCTTTTTTTTTTCTTTCTTTTCTTCTAATTCTAGAATATTCTTTACAAATATCTATTCAAATCAAGTTTATATTCCAACAGTAATATGCATATCAAATTAAAGATCACAATAAGAGCTTTAATTTGATATATTTTATGTAAATATTTGAGTTGAATTGTAAAAGTTATATTTATTTAAAGATTACAAATTTAAAAAAATTCTATCTTCTCTCTCGTTTTTTTAGGCCCGTAATTTTGGTCATTTTGCAAATGTAGGACAAAGTTTTTCGGGCTTGCAATTGTAGGACAAATTGAATTTTCAAGCTCAATTTGTCCTATTAATGTCGAATTTTTGAAAATTTGTCCTATAATTGCAAGCCCAAAAAAATTAGTCCTATATTTGCAAAACATCCAAAGTTATGGTGATGCCCCGCTCTTTTAAATATATATTAGATTAAATAGTTGCATTAGTTATAATTGTTCTTTTGCATATTTACTTATTAATGGAGATCTTACAGAAATCTTCTTTTTCTAACACATCATTACTACAGAAATCTTATTTTTCTAAAGTTGCATATATCTCCATTTTTTTCAAAATCAGCTGGCTTCTCTTCAATCACTCCAACATATCATTAATGCAGCAATTGTTCTTCGAAGCTGCACATTTTTTTCCCTGCAATTAATCACACCCAAAAAGCCAAGATCTCAGGAAAAGATTATCACGCCAAGATCAAAATTTTCAAGGCTGCAGATTTCCATCATCGCAGCAATCCAAAATTTTCAAAAAAGTTGCAGACATCGACATAAATATTCTCCTACTTCCTACAAAAAGTTCTACTATCATAACTTCCATTGTCGCAGAAATCCATTTATAAATTCACCCGATTGATTCAGCTTCAAACCAATAAACTTCAATTACCAAATTCTATAGTGCAGAGTTTTTCATTTGAGAATAGCTATTCTTTTGACAAGATTCAGTAAAGGTAGTAATCTTAACTTTCTTTTTTGCAAATCAAATATCACAGCTTCACATATTTCTTGTGTACATCAATCATTCACAGAAAATCAGACATTATAACTTATATTTCATTTAACTAGAATTCAGAAAACCAAGTTTTCATACAAAAAATCAAGTCTTTACAACAATTGAGCTTTCTGTAAAACTATTTTTTTCAAATCTACAAACCTATCGAGAGAGAAACGAGAAGGAGGAGAACGAGGCGGCACCGACTTCGGAGGAGGGCAGCTCTGGCGAGCGATCCGCTGTCGGCAGCAGCTGCTCTGCCGTTCCTCGTCAACTCTGGAGCAGCAACAACCGCGGCGACTCCGGGCGCTCCTCTAGCTAGGCGGTTAACCCGCCAATTTGAAGCAGCAGCAGCAGCCCGCGCAACGACTCTCGCCGATCTCCAGACGACGGCAGCAGCTCTAGACGTCGGGGTCTCACGCTAGTCTCGAGAGGCGGCGGCAAAAACAAGGGGAAAGAGAGAAGGGAGCTTCTTGTCATGTGTGTGTGAGTTTCTGAATTGAGAGTGAGAGGATGCGTAAGGAAATAAGAGCACCTGCAACGCTCTACTCGATCACTTACTCGAGTAGAGAGTTGCACTCGAGTAAAGCGTTGCGGGGTGGGGGGTTACTCGAGTGTTGCTCGAGTCTTCGGGTATACTCGAGCGAAAGGTGTATTTGGTCTCCAATGCATAAAAATCAAGTAGGCTATCAAGTAACCCCAATACAGCACTACTTACTCAATGTGGTCCCCCACTATCAAGTAGGCTAACAAGTAAGTTATCAAGTAAGCCCATTGCAGATGCTATATGAGAGAGATAAAAAGGGTTTCTGAAATTGGGCCTTATCAGTTGGGCCGAATTTGTTAATATATAGACTTTGGGCTTCATGTCACTTCACCCCACCTCCTCCAACACACCTTTCATCCTTTTTTCAAACTCCTCGCGTTTTATTATTTCGGCAACCAAACGATTCATGTCGATCGCGAAAATCTACAAATTAATTGGTTTAATAATACGAGATGTATTAATAATCACGTTAAAGAGAACGTGAAACTCCTTCTACCCCTGCGATCACGCAAGAACAGCCGACTCAAGTCTAATTTTCTGCATAACCTAGCCAAAAGGAATCCTTAGCCTTTTATATACGAAGGCTTAGGGAACAAGAAACATAAGCTGATGGGCCTTAACAATTAAGCTAATGTATTGGGCCTTAACAGATTGGGCCTATTAAGTAAATAAGGATAGCTATTCATTGTAACGAGTGGGCTTGCAAATATCTCGACGCGGGCGTTGCACAACAAGGCTCGGTTCCAGATCGACTTGTACCTCAGATTCCTTTTCGCCAACCTCAATATCTTCGATGTGGGAATGGTCAGCATCGTCGATGGTCGTATCAACTCTCCCCTCATCAAAAACTACCTTGTCCTCAAGGTGAAAATCCGGAAAAGAAGCCCGAAAGGAATCTGGCGGCTCTCAAGTAGCAGCATCAGGAGGAAGGCCCTGCTATTGAACGAGAACTTGAGCTTCGGGATTACCACGACGAAGGATAGTGCGAGAGAAAATGATAACCAACGGAACCAAAGAATGAAAGCCAACAAAATCAATTGGCACCGGATTAAGGGGGTGGTGGAAAACCCAACAAAAGGCTTGAGTAGAGAAACGTGGAAGACAGGATGAATACGGCAGCCCGTAGGAAGCTCAAGACGATAGGAGACTGCACCAATCTTCTCGAGGATAGGGGCCCAAAATAATGCTTGGCCAACTTCGGGGAAGGCCGGCGAGCTACAGAAACTTGACGGTAGGGCTGAAGTCGAACCCACACAAGATCACCAACAGAAAAAGAGATGTCCCGACGATGCTTGTTAGCTTGTAGCTGCATACGATGTTGTGCCGATGAAAGAGCATACTTCAAATAAGAGAGCAATTGATCGCGTTCCAACAGTAGAGCATCAAGAGCGTCAACTGCAGTCGAGCTAGGGATGTAACGGGGAATGGTGGCAGAGAGGCGGCCATACATAGCTTAAAAATGACACATATTGATACTAGAATGGTAGCTAGTATTGTAATGAAATTCCACCCAACCTAGAAACTCCGGCCACCGCTCCGGACGATCCGATGTCATAGCCCGCAAGTATTGCTCCAAACATCGATTAACAACCTCGGATTGGCCGTCCGTCTGAGGATGATAAGCAGAGCTGTGTTTGAGTGAAGTTCCGCTGAGCTTGAATAGTTCGGCCCAAAATCGGCTGAGAAAGACCGGGTCTCGGTCAGAAATGATGGATGAAGGAAAACCATGTAGGCGAACCACCATATCAGTAAACAAATGGGCAACCTTCGAGGCAGTGAAACCATTCGGCAATGGCCCAAAATGAGCAGCTTTAGTGAGGCGATCGACTACTACAAGAATAATAGAGAACGCACGAGAAAGTGGAAGATGTGTAATAAAGTCCATAGTAAAGTCGTTCCATACTAAAGCAGGGAACGGCAGTGGCTGCAGAAGGCCCGCAAGAGCAACGGTGAGGTTCTTTACTTGTTGACAAGTAGTGCAAGTGCGAATGAAATCCTCAACGTCTCAGCGCATATTTTGCCAATAAAATAAATTGGAGAGGCCGACAAGAGTTTTTTTTAACTCCACCATGGTCGTAGATAGGTGAGCAATGAAACTCCTGTAACAAGTCTTGTTTGAGAGAGGATGTGGGGATGAGAAAATACTTGCAGCGATATAATAGTAAACCATCAACCACAGAATAGTCAGGCGAAAGGCCACGTTCTAGAAAACGACGATGATAAGAGATATAAGCGGCGTGAGTCCTATTGTCGGCACGCAACTGGTCTAGAAATGAAGCAACAGGCACACTTTGAATCGTAAGACAAGTCGGTGAGAAGGTATCGAGCTCGGTCAAAAGACAAGGAGTGGCATCAGGAGTCGGAGAGCCATCAGGAGCCCGCGAGAGGGCATCAGCCACGATATTATGACGCCCGGGTTTGTACTCAATAATAAAACCATATCCCAAAAGCTTACGGATGTAGCGGTGTTGATCTGGGGTGTACAAATGTTGGTGTAGCAGCTCCTTTAAACTATGGTGGTCCGTGCGAATGACGAAACGGCGACCCAAAATGTATTGGCGCCATTTGCCGATGGCCTCGCTTATAGCATGCAACTCCTTGATATAGGTGGATGAGCGAGAGAGACGAGCTCCCAATTTGCGACTATGATAAGCTATGGGAAGATTATCTTGTAAAAGCACCGCGCCCAATCCGACATCAGATGTATCAGTCTCGATGACAAAGGGTTTGGAAAAATCCGGTAGCTGCAAGATAGGGGTAGAAGACATGGTTTGCTTAAGGGCGTCAAAGGCAGTAGAGGCGAAAGTTGACCATGTAAAACTATCTTTCCGTAGGAGATCGGTGAGAGGAGCAGCGATGGTGGCATAGTGGCGAACAAATTTGCGATAATAACCAGTTAAGCCGAGAAAACCACGGAGTTGTTTCAAGGAAGAAGGAATAGGCTATGAAAGCATAGCTTCAATCTTGCGGGGATCTACTTGAACCGCACCGGCGCTCACGATATGGCCGAGATATTCCACAGAAGGTGTGCCAAAAGCACACTTGGAAAATTTAATATAGAGATGATTATCATGGAGGCAGCGGAGCACCATGCGCAAATGCACGGCGTGTTCCTCTAAGGACGAGCTATAGATGAGTATATCATCAAAAAAGACAACGACGGAGCGTCGAAGGAAATCCTTCAAAATGAAATTCATAGTAGCTTGAAAAGTGGATGGGGCATTCGTCAGATCGAAGGGCATAACAAGGAATTCAAAATGGCCTTCGTGAGTACGAAAAGCGGTCTTGAAAATATCCTTATCGTGGATGCGAATTTGATGGAAACCAGCACGTAAATCGAGCTTAGAGAAAACCACCGAATGGCCCAATTCATCGAGAAGTTCGTCAACGGTAAGAATTGGAAATTTATCTTTGATGGTGACAGCGTTGAGAGCACGATAGTCGACACAAAAACGGTACGAGTCATCTTTATTCTTAACTAGGAGCACTGGAGAAGAAAATGGGCTATGACTAGGACGAATAATCCCCTGATCCAGCATCTCACGAACGAGGAGTTCCATCTCATTTTTTTGGAAATAAGGGTAACGATATGGCCAAACATTGATAGGCTTACAGCCGGGTTCGAGATGAATGCGGTGATCGAACATGTGGCACAGCGGAAGACCACGCGGTTCTTCAAATACAACACAAAACTCATTTAGAACCTCATGTAAATACAGGGGAACACGCTCCAAATCAAGAGCAGGAGACGGGGTGGAGCTTGTGGGCGTAGCATGAACGGGCCAAAGTTCGTAGATTTCCACAACAACATTAGAAACTAATAGAGATTGGAGCATGGAGAAGGTAATCTGGCGAGAAGCTAGAGAACTATCCCCCTGCAGAATAACCGTTTGGTCATGCCATTTAAACTCCATGCGACTACACCGATAATCATGAGTAACAGGTCCCAATTCTTGTAACCATTGGACGCCAAGAATAACATCGGGCCCTTTAATTGGCAGAACAAACAAATCTAAGGTAAATAAGGTGCCTTGGAGATTGATCGGGACAACTAGACATTCAGTTTTACAAATAATCGAGTCACCATTGTCGATATACACCCAAAATTGGGGAATAGATACTACCGGTAGCTTAAGACGCTCTGCTAGATCGGGCGTGATAAAATTATGAGTGCTACCATTATCAATCATTACCTGAAACCGTTGCTTGTGGAATATGCCCTATAAGCGGAGAGAGCGTGGTTGAGTGGAGTCGGATAGAGAATGGAGGCTAGAGACGTCGGCTAGAATGACACCATCGTCGGGAGGATGTTCTGCAAATTCGGGCAATTCCGAGTCTTCCGAAGAAGGATCAACATCATCGCTTGCAAGGAGCATAACAGTGTGGGGAGTCTTACAGCGGTGGGATGGGTTCCATTTCTGGTTGCAATGGAAACACAACCCGCACTCACGTTTCTCACGCGTCTCTGCTGGGGTGAGGCGTCGAATCAGAATGGTAGGTGAGTCGCGTCGAGCTGTAGAGATAGGTGAGGTGGTGAGAGGCGGTCGAGGCGAGGTGGGAGGAGCAGTATGAGTGGTGGTTGGGGAGGATACCACTGTTGTGGCAGGAGGCCAAGAAAATGAGTGGGCCAAAGTACGAGTCTCGGATTGGGTGTCCAGATATTTGCTCTCGAATACACGAGATAAGGCAAATGTCTCATCCAAGGTTGCTGGCCGATTTAGTTGGAGATCCCGGCGAAGCGAAGGCTTGAGGCCTGAAATATAGAAAGAAATAAGCAAGGGTTCAGAGATGCCCTTAATTCGACCCATCAACGATTCAAAAGTCGACTGATAATCGGCAACACTCCCTTGCTGCGTGAGTTTGGCCAGATTGCCCTCCGGATCATCAAATTGAGAATCACCAAAGCGAGATTTAACACGACCCAAGAAATCCAACCAAGAAGAGAGCAAGTTCTGTGACTTCAGCCATTGAGCATCAGGGGTGTTGTGATATTGGAAATACTCTTCAATCTTGAAAATCCAAGTATGAGGGCCGTCGCTGTCAAAATGAGGAACATCGAGGCGGACTGTCGGGCCACGTGGCGTTGAGTTGTCGACGATGGCAGAGGATGAAGTGGTATGAGAGGATTTGAACAGAGAAACAAGTTCATCGATCTGTTTCTGGATGATGGCGTTGTGGGCGTCAAGGTGTTTCTTCCATTCAGGTGCATCGGAAGCCATGGAAAGAGCAACGAAAGCACCAATTAATACGAGATGTATTATAATCACGTTAAAGAGAACGTGAAACTCCTTCTACCCCTGCGATCACGCAAGAACAACCAACTCAAGTCTAATTTTCTGCATAACCTAGCCAAAAGGAATCCTTAGCCTTTTATATACGAAGGCTTAGGGAACAAGAAACATAAGCTAATGGGCCTTAACAATTAAGCTAATGTATTGGACCTTAACAGATTGGGCCTATTAAGTAAATAAGGATAGCTATTCATTGTAACGAGTGGGCTTGCGAATATCTCGACGCGGGCGTCGCACAGCAAGGTTCGGCTCCGGATCGACTTGTACCTCAGCTTCCTCTTCACCAACCTCAATATCTTTGGTGTGGACATGGTCAGCTTCGTCGATGGTCGTATCATTTAATTAATTTATGTATTCATAAATTACATAAAATTAATGAATTAATTACCTTTTTCCTTATGAGCTCATCCGGAACTGAGCCTTTTGCGATTTTGATTGCTAGCCCTTCAACAATGGCGTCGCCGACGAGGCAGGGGTTACTCTTCCCCTGCTTCAACAAAGCTTGTATGAGTTGCTCCATCTCCTTCTCTCTTCCAATCCAGCTCTCCCTGAATTCAACATGCAATTAATTTTAATTTCATCGCTAAATCTTCAATAAAATATATCACAAAATTAATCTAAGAAAATACTTACCCTCTCAGCCATCAAACTCATATATCAGTTGCATAATTCTTCAGCATGCTCCCAGTAAACAATCGCTTGAATATCTCCATCACCACCGCCATATTATCAAAATAAAAGTTCGATACGCGACAATATTTATATTATTATATATAAGGATGGTTTCAAAAATAATAATTAATTTCTTGTGTTGCAATTTAAAAAGAAAAAGATGTACGCGGGCACAACTTTAATTAACTCCCTCTCTCTAATTACAAGGGGTTCGAGTATCCCTTCTACTCGCTTTTATTATATTTTTTGACTTTTCAAAAAAAAAAACTCCCCTCTCTATATATATAAGGATTAAGGAAGAAACCCTAACCATCTACAATTATATATTGCACGCGCACACACATATATATATAGAGAGTTAATTAAAGTTGTGTGCGTACTTGTTTTTCTTTTTTCAATTTTAATTTCTTGTGTTGCAATTTAACTTTGAAATTATTTAATTAAATTGTAGTAATACATAATTTGGGTACATAATTTGTAAGTTTCGAGTTGAATTAACATTCCACATCTATTCTATATATCAATTCTCATTAATTCTTATTTCTTTTTTTTCAAATCTCTAATATATCTCTACCTCTAATCAAACTCTACCCATAAGATCTACCTCATAAGTACACTATTATTAACACGTTTTATATACGCAGAGAACAATAGATATTTCAAATATAATTAAAAATATAGTTCGCACTTTAAAAATATAATTTAGAAAAGGACAAATCACCACAATATTCATCTTTATTATCTTAATCTATACGATAAGTCTGCAAATAATCATTTCATAAAAGTTACATTATATTTTGAAATAAAAAATGTATATAAATGATAACTTAAGATAATTAGCATAAACATGAATTAAGGTGGTGTTTTAAATGCATTATTGAATTCAATAAAAATTATATATAATATGATAATGTATATATTAGGAATAATTGCAAATGAAGGGGAGTTGAGGGATTTTGAAATGATGAGATTATTATAGAGTGACACATAGGCAAACCCCATTTTCCTATTATCTATAGGATTCTAACTTTCTCAATCTCAATATTATTCAGACCATTTAATGTTGTTTTCATTTCAATATTAATTAAAGAGTAAAATTTTGAAGTAGTCAAAATGAAGCATAAAACACAATTTATGACCACTCATCGTAAGAAAACATAAAATTTGGCCCTTTTTAACGATTTCGGACGTTTTTACCCTTAATGAGGCGGACCGGGTAGGATTAGGGACGCGGGTCGCATGTCGGGTCCGGTTAGGCACTTATGACACTATTAGTGCCATAAATGCCAATGGAAATTCAAAATAAAACCAAGTAAGTGCCATAAGTGCCAACGAAAATCCAAAATAAAACCAAGTAAAATGGTCATTTTGGCACTAGGCACTAACTTATGACACTATTAGTGCCATAAGTGCCATACGTGCAACACAAATACAGAAACAACAACAATAGAATGAATAAATCACGATGTGAAGAAGATGAAGCACATGAAAAAAAACAAACAAACAAAAAACCTGAAATGTATCATCTAAATCCTAAATGGATCATCTAAACCCTAAATGGATAATCTAAACCCTAAATGGAACATCTAAACCCTACGGAGAAGTGTTTAAAATGGTCCTTTTGGTACTTATGACACTAAGTGCCAACGGAAATCCAAAATAAAATCAAGTAAAATGGTCCTCTTGGCACTTATGGTACGTGCAGCGGGCGCTAGCTTTTTCCCGCGAGCGCGCAACTCATCCATAAGCTTCCAGCGGCCGCGCTATTCACCCACGAGCACCCCGAGAGTGCTCAAAGCCCCCAGCGGCCGAGCTAAAAAGGGTATATTAGGCATACCGCCTAATTAATGGCCAAATTTTGTGGTTTGAAGATTATAGGCCAAAATTTGATTTTCAGTCTTCATTATGGCCATCCGACTACATTGTTTCTTAATTAAATTTCAAAATTGTAATAAGACGGGTGATCGGGAATGGGATCCCTGACATATTAGCCAATATGTTGGAGAGAGAATGTCCCTTATGGTCACCAAACTTAGTTGTTGTTTGTTAAAGAAATTTGCGGATATAAATTTGAGGTTTATAGACATGATGTGTAGGGATGTCAATCCAGCCTGAAACTCGTGGGCTGACCCGAATAACCCGACAAAATTAGAGGGTTACGGTTGAAAAATCGCAACGTGATTATAAATCGGGCTAATCGGGCCAGCCCGTTCAGGCTAGCGGGTTGAAGCGGGTCAGCCCGTAGGGTTGGCGGGCCAGCCCGTTAGGCTACTGATTTTTTTTAAATTGAATTTTAAAATACATTAGAGTTTAGGATTTTAGGGTTTGAAAATTTTTTAGATGCTTTTTTTCTTTAATTTCAAACTATTGTTGAATATTTTATTTTTATTTTTTTTAACAAATTTAAACATTTTATTGTTATTAACCTATTTTATACAGTCTAAAAAAAACTTATTTTATATGTTATGTAATCTTGAATATATTATATTTTTTCATTTCATGTTTTGCTATATAATTTATATCTTTAATATCTATGTATATTTTATACATTATACATTAGATCATTAAGAATAATAAAATACAAATGATAATTTTATTTTTACGCCTTTAACTTGATTAGCCCGATGGGCTACCTTGAAACCCGAACGTTTAGGGTTAGGGTTAGCGCGATTAGCCCGCACCCAATTAACCCGGAACTCGATAGGGCTAGCCCGACAACCCAATGGGCTGGCCCGATTGACATCCCTAATCATGTGTGAATATGAAATCTTAATACATTATTATGAGCATAATGAAAATTCATTTCATGTTTACCTAAATTTTAGGAAGTTACCTCCATGTATAAATACGTGATTTATTTATTAGTTACCATTATAATGCACTATTGATATGTTTAGAATTACTTTTGTTAAATAAAACATTTTTATTTTATATAGCAAGTTTTCTATATCAGAATAATTATCTTGATGGGTATAAATATTAATTTTAAAATTTAATATTATTATATTAAAATAATAATTAAAAAGTGTTTCATAGATACAATGTGAAGTATCGTGATAATCCCTTTGTAATTTTTTATAAAAGCAAATGATACTTTGTATAAAAAATAATGATACATTACAAATAATAATTTTTATGCATATTACAAAAAAATTAATATTTTTCTTTAATGCAAATGATACTTTGGAAATTATATTTTTTATACAAATAAATGATATTTTGTATAAAAAATAATGATACATTACAAATGATAATTTTATGCATGCAAATGACCTTTTCTATACATACATACATATGAGAATGAAAGTACCATGCAACCAAAGAAAGACGATACAAGTTTAGAATGGATCGAGCTTTATTAAAACCTTAACAAGGTACCAATCTTGTAGAGAAAAATTACAATTGATACAAAAGAATACGGAATTGAGAATGATAACGGTGCAAGCATTACCTGGGTGAAGACTAGACTACACATAGCCTTGAATGATAATTGAAGGGACATGGCTGACTTTGTGGAAATGGCAATACCCTTTTCCCCAATTTCGACATTTTAATTATTGTCAGTTTTTGAAGAGTAGCAATGTCAATCAATCCATCTGGAATCATTCCTAGAGTAGAACAATAATAGAACTCTAATTCTGATATGGGCTCCTGCCTCCACTCTCCACTCCCTCAACTTTGGTAAATGTGATGTACAAAGATTCTTGAGCGAGGAATATTGTTTGATGGACACTTCATCTAATATATCTCTCGAGCAAGGAAGCAATAGTGTGCAATTTTAATAAAATAAAAATATTAAATATGTAAGTAGTGTAAGAATCTCGAGAAATTGGAAATATAAAATCTAAGATAAATCGAGTTGAGACTAAGAGGAGTAAGAATTATGAAATACTCCCTCCGTCCATGACTCCATGAAACAACATCCTAAGAAGGAGTTGCACGAGTTTTAAGAAAAAAATTTGTTAAGTGTATTGAGAGTGGATAAAAGGTAGTTGAGTGTATTGGGAGTGGTGAAAATGTGTTATAATTAATATTGAGAGTTGTGAAAAGTGAAAAGTAAGAGGGTTATAAGTGGTGGGGTATAGTCCAAAAATAGGTAGAAAATTCTTTTGTGGATGTC
This sequence comes from Salvia miltiorrhiza, assembly GCF_028751815.1. Lineage (NCBI taxonomy): Eukaryota > Viridiplantae > Streptophyta > Magnoliopsida > Lamiales > Lamiaceae > Salvia > Salvia miltiorrhiza. The sequence continues at coordinate 14,069,694 of NC_080389.1, forward strand.
CCAACAAGGAAAGATATGAAGGAAGTATTTCATTACTTTCCTTATTTTTAGGATTGTGATTACTTTTCTTGTTTCCCAAGAATAAAATCCAAATTAATATTCGAAGATTCCTTGACAAGCAAACATGCGCCATTAATTAACATTATTATAGGTGGGCCTTTTCCTCTCAAAAGACATAAGCGCAGGCTTTTATTATCATATCATATATAATATTAACATAACAAGCAGCGTAACATCTTTTAATTAGGTCAAAATGTGGGTGTCATCAAAATTGCTGCGTGTGATTTCCCACCACCAATCGAGAAGACTCTCCACCAGCAGCGGCGGAGGGCCGTGGTTGATGCTTCCGCCGGCGCGGTCAGGAATACGGCGGCGTACAACTTATACTCCCCCGTGAAGGGACAAGTAGTAAGCTTCAACAACATCAACGGCGGCAACGACGAGGCAGTAGAGGTAATGCAGGACCCCACAACTAGGTTGGTGGGGTCGTCTCACGGCTGGCTAGCTCTATTCAACAAGCGCCGCAACGCCTTTTTCCTCTCGAATCCCCTCTCCGGCCGCCGCATAGGCCTCCCTCCCCCGCCCGACGGTAACGGTCCTCCTAAATAGGTGATCGTCTCGTCCTCCCCCGACGACGACGGCGACGACTGCCGCGCCTTGATGCTGTCTTCCCTTGAAAACCTCTCCTTCTGCCGTCCCGGCCGCAGCTGCGCATGGACTCCCGTCGGCGGTGATTATCGTTACGCCGATATCGTCTACCAAGGAAACGATTTCTGTTTGCGCTGGACCATACAAAATTTATGTGGGATTCCGACGACGAGGACGAGGGGAAGGTGGAGCGCTGGGACTTGGAGTGCTGGAATGTTCTAGAAGAACCAACCATGGACTGGAAGGCCGAGGCTTTGAATTTTGAGTATTGTAAGCAAACGAACTCAGCCATGAGACAGAAGACCATGACCATGAGATACCTGGTAGCCGACGACCGCCGCCGCCAAATCTACCTCGTCTTGCGCTATTTCAATAGCAATATGGGGGCGCCGCCGACAATGTACAGACCTTTTTATGGCTGGAATGACATTTATCCTGACAAAACGATTGAATTTGATGTGCAAAAAATCGGCGAGGGAGTAGCGCCGCGTTACATGGAGGGGAGCTTGGATGGGCTGGTGATGTTTGTGGGAGCCAACCACTCGTTTGCGCTGCCGGCATCGGAGTTCCCGGAGCTGCAGCCGGATTCCATTTACTACACACATGACACCTTCTACCACGATGATGGTGTGTATGGCGGTCACGATCTTGGCATATTTGATTATCGTAACAAGACTTGGTCTCCTTGCTATTATCCCTGCGACTTTCCAAGTTTCAAAAAGATTCATCCTCCACCTATATGGTATACTCCCACCGCCATGGCCACCACTACATAATATGGTGGTGTTTTTAGTATCGATTCAATACTATGATGTTTTCTAGTATTTTGTGTTTTGAGTATCGATTCTATACTATGATGTTTTCTAGTATTTTTATAATATGGTGGTGTTTTCAGTATCATGATCACTCTTGGATCACAACTATTGGATTAGTACTCTCGGATCACAACTATTGCAATCTTTAGGTGTCGCTTGTGCCAATCAATTAAAAGATAAGTTTTCCTTTGAACTTATCGTCGAATTAATCTTCTTTTTGAGCTCAAGTCGCTCTGCAACTTGCCTTAGTCTTTCTCCTTTGCAATATCACATCACGTCTTACGTCTTAATGACCCCTTCTTTTCCCGGACAAACCAAATCAATTCATGTCACATTAAGCTTGATTAATTTAAATTAGTGTTTGAGGTTGTCCATACATTAAGCTTGATTAATATAAATTAGTGTTTGAGGTTGTCCATCTAATTTTCAGGCAAATGAGAGAGCCACATTAAGCTTGATTAATTTAAATTAGTGTTTGAGGTTGTCCATAGGCAAATGAGCGAGCCACATTTGTTGAGATGCGATTCCTGTTGAGTTGGGAGTAGTTTGTTATCTTGTGTTGAGTTGGGATACGCCACAATTAAGACATATTCAGTTTCACAGCACAATCTATTTTGAGGATCCAAATGAAACAACTATCTCTCTAGAGAGGCTTCAAACACTTTCCTATGTATCACATTTGAGTTGTACTGAAAAGATCTTGAAAAAGATCCCAAACCTTAAAAAGTCGAAGATTGATTGTACTGGGGGTTGTCATCATGAAGATGCAGCTTGTTTGAATGATCTAGCTATTACATCTGCACCGGCTCTAGAATTTGAAAGTATATGCTGGTACTTGGTTTCACTCTTGGCCAAGCACTACCCGATTACTTATCCTATAGCATGCTGAAAAGGTTGAGTTTGATAGATTTGAGACTTCCTTGGAGCCACATGATTCTTGTTGGTTCATTGCCAAATCTACAAGTACTTAAACTAAAGCGTTTTACCTTGGGTCGATGGTAACACATGGGAAACAATCGAAGGAGGATTTCTAGTGTTGAAAGTTCTTCTAATTGAAGATTCAAGGTCGAAGAAGTGGATAACTGAAAGTAGCTATTTCCCGATTCTCAGACGCCTGTTGCTTCATTTTTGTCGTGATCTCAATAGGATTCCAAATGATATTGGAGAAATCCCAACTCTTCAACTCATTGAGGTTACTAGCAAAGTGAAAAAGTCTCTAATTGAAGTCGGCTGAATTGATACGTGATCAGGAACAAGAAGAATTAGGAATTGAAACAACATCCTTCAAGTTGTCCTAAAGATGTGATTTTGATAAGGTACTCCCTTGTATGTATGATGGAGTTAAGAACACGAATCAATAAACGAACAAGAGCACACGAATATAGTCTCGGAAACCAGAGGTTTCCGCCACAGCTACTGCCGCCAATTACTTGATCTTTGATAAAAAATTCCAACCCTAACTCCCCACCATTACATATATAGTGTCAAACCCTACTACTAAAGCCCATGCATGCAAGCAAGGCCCACTACCAATAATAATACTAATATTAATAATAAATAACAAATACTACTAATTATATGGAAATAAATAAATAATCTTCTTCTGCAACTTCAGCATGCACTCGCGATCTACTGCCCCTGCCTTCTCCTCGAATACACTTTGATTTCCGGAGCCGCCGTGCTATCAATTGCCGCCGTCCCCGAAACAACCTTGTCCTCAAGGTTGAAATCAGGAAATTGCCCCCGTACCACAGCAACATCTTCCCACGAACTATCCTCCGCCGGCAGCCCGCGCCAGTGGATCAACACCTGCGCCACCTCAACTCCATTTCGGCGTATCTGACGGCGCTGCAGTACCGTATCGGGATAAAACTCTGGATCGTCTGTCATCAAGGACTCCGGCAATGCAAGAGAGGCCTCCGCCGACCCGATGACTGGTTTTAACAGACTCACATGAAATACGGGATGAACCTTCGAACCCGGTGGCAACTTCAGTCGGTATGCAGCCGACCCAACTCTCTCCTCGACCTCGTAAGGTCCAAAAAATCGTGGAGCCAACTTCTGTCGTGATATAGCAAACAAACTACGCTGCCGGTACGGTCGGAACTTGAGAAAGACACGGTCCCCCACTTTAAACTCCAGGTCCCGACGATGTTTATTCGCCTCGCGCACCATACGCGCCTGCGCCTGCTCTAGGTGAGATCTGAGATGTTTCATAACCATGTCCCGTTCACGTAGCTCTTCCGCCAAAGCCTGTACCCGAATTTCCCCCGGAAGAAAAGGAATAAGCAGCGGAGGAGGGCGCCCATACACTGCTTCAAAAGGAGTCATTCCCGCACTCGTTTGAAACCCTGTATTGAAACAGTATTCAGCCCAACCCAACCAGTTACTCCACCCCTTTGGTCGAGCTGAAGTAAAGCAGCGAAGATATGTCTCTAAACACCGATTCATAACCTCCGTTTGCCCGTCTGTTTCCGGATGGTAGGCGGAACTCATGCGTAGCTTCGTTCCCGATGCCCGAAATAGCTCCTTCCAAAAAGAGCTGAGAAATATAGGGTCCCGATCAGACACTATCGAAGCCGGTATCCCATGCAATCGGACCACTTCCTTCACAAATACCTCCGCCACCGTCTTCGCCGTATACGGATGTCGCAGCCCCATGAAGTGACAATATTTCGACAATCTATCGACGACCACAAACACACAGTCAAACCCCCCCGAACGCGGAAGACCAGTGATAAAATCCATGCTGATATCTTCCCAAATGCGATCCGGAATTGGTAATGGTTTCAACAGCCCCGCCGGACTCTTCGTCTCATATTTATTCCGTTGACAAACATCACAGGCTGCCACTAGTTCTGCAACAGACTTCGGCATCCCCGGCCAATACAAACTCGAAGCCATACGACGATATGTTCTAAATGCTCCCGAATGACCACCGGAAGGCGTCGAATGAAACTCCGCAAAAAATTTCGGAATCCACGGTGAATTTTTCGGTAGCACCACTCGGCCCTTGTAAAATAAATTACCTTGCACCACCTCGTAATGCTTCGGCGCATCTCTATCTTCCTCGAGCGCCATTCTAATGCGACCCAAGTGTGGATCCGCGCGAATCGCCTCCGCCAAGGCCTTCCAATCCAGCCACTGGGGCACAGAGACTGCCGCCAATTCAACCTCCTCATCCCGGCGAGATAACGCGTCAGCAGCAGTGTTCGTTCTCCCTTCTTTATACATAATCTCGAAATCGTATCCCAGTAACTTCGCCGCCCAATTCTGCTGTGCTGGGGTGGCAAGTGTTTGAGAGAGAAGCTGCTTGAGACTCCGCTGATCGGAGCGTACAACGAAACGCCGCCCCAACAAATACGGTCTCCAGTGCTGCACGGCGAGGACTAAAGCCATCAACTCCTTCTCATATGCCGAGCTCGTCAACGCTCTGTCCGAGAAATGCTTGCTGAAATAAGCTATTGGGCGCCGTGCCTGCATGAGAACTGCGCCGATACCGTGGCCTGAAGCATCGCACTCCACCTCAAATGGTTGCGAGAAGTCCGGCATGCCGAGCACCGGAGCCGAAGTGAGGGCCGTTTTCAGCTTCTGAAAAGCATCATCGGCCTCGGCCGTCCATTGCCACTTCTTTTGAATATCCTTCTTAAGTAGGGCCGTTAAAGGAGCTGCGATTTTGCTGTAGTCTCGAATGAAACGACGGTAATAACCCGTGAGGCCCAAAAATCCCCGGAGCCCTCGCAAGGAAGTCGGTGTTGGCCACTTTAAAACCGCGCTGACTTTGGCCGGATCCATCTGTACGCCGCCCTCCGACACAATATGGCCCAAATATTCCACTTGGGATCGTCCGATTGCGCACTTCTTTGGATTGACTACCAACGAATGCTCGTTCAGCACGCTGAATACCAGTTGCAAGTGATGCATGTGCTCCTCCCACGACGAGCTGTACACTAAAATGTCATCGAAGAACACCAGAACAAACTTCCTCAGATATGGGCGAAAAATGTCATTCATGAGGCTTTGAAACGTAGCTGGAGCATTAGTTAATCCGAAGGGCATGACTAAGAACTCGTAATGTCCAGAATGTGTTCGGAAGGCCGTCTTGTGAATGTCATGTTCAGCAATTCGAATCTGATGGTACCCTGCACGTAAATCGAGCTTGCTGAACCATCGAGCACCGTGTAACTCATCCAACAATTCCTGAATAACCGGAATTGGGTATTTATCCGGTATCGTAACCTTGTTCAACGCTCTGTAATCCACACAAAAATGCCACGACCCGTCCTTTTTTCGCACCAACAACACCGGACTCGAATAGGGGCTACAGCTGGGTTGAATGATGCCGGCCGCGAGCATTTCCGTCACTAGCTTCTCCATCTCATCCTTCTGTAGGTGATTGTAGCGATACGGTCTCACGGATACCGGTGCAGCTCCGTCGAGTAGCGGAATTTTGTGATCACTTAGTCGAGGGGGTGGCAAGCCGGATGGGGGCTGAGTAACATCTGGAAAACGAGCCACCAAAGCTCGCCACTCCTCTAGTTGTGTTGCCGTGAGGTTCGCCGGAACAGAGAACTCCTGTTGCGGACCTTCTAATGCCCACAGAAGCCAAGCATCGTCTTCGGCCCCTAGTACCGCGATCTCAGCACCTCGACATTCCCGTCGAGTCAGCGCCGGGTCCCCATGGAGGCAGATGCGGCGTCCTTCATACACAAACTCCATCGTCAGCGTGTTCCAATCGGCAACGATCTTTCCCAATCGCATCAACCAAGAAACTCCCAGAATAATATCAATACTGCGGAGGGGAAACACGTAGCAGTCGACGTGGAAGAGTTGATCGGCCATGAGGATCGGAACTGCCTCGCAAATGCCTCGCGATGTCACCCTTGAACCATCTCCCAACATGACTGAAAATGATCGGGCTGAGGTGATTGGTAGGTCTAGGTGCTGCACCACCGAGCTCGATATAAAACAGTGGCTCGCCCCACTATCGATCATGGCCCGAAGCTGATGACTTCCCACTCGCACCGGCACCCTCAACGTCTGGGCGCTGTCCAAGCCATGAGACGATAACTCAGATAGACGCAAAAGGTTGAATGCGCCCGTAGCCCCCTTTTCCACTGAAGTTTCCTCATGCTGTAACGGGCTGGGGTAAGGATCCTCCTCGGCCTCTTCCTCCTCGTCCGCATCCAACAGAATGGCCAAGGTTTTTGGTGGGCACTTGTGCAGGGGTCCGTATTTTCCGCCGCATCGGAAGCACAGTCCCTTGGCTCGATACTCATCTTGTTGTGCACGAGACATTCGGCGAGAATTTCGGGGATCGGTGTTGGTGGCTGTCCGGCCATGGGGCTGTTCGCTGGGCAGTGATGAGCGCTGGAACGTAGTCGTCGGCCTCGAGAACGGTGTGGAATGTGGCGTCGATCGCGTCGGAGCAGCAGTGCTCCTGCCCTCGCGAGCGAGGCGCCGGGCCGCTCGAATCGCGAACTGCACGTTTGAGAGCTCCGAGTCCGTCAGGCGGTCACGGATTGAAGACTGGAGGCCGCCCAAGAATGTACCGAGGTAGTGTTCGGGTGGTAACGACGGCAGTTGGGCGACATGTTCCTCGAACAGTGAGATGTAGTCTTCGAGGGACCCCGTTTGGCGCGTTAAGTGCATGGCCTCGTATGCATTGATGGCGGAGCTATCACCAAAACGGCCGATCACCTCCTTCAAAAATTCATCCCACTCGATGGCAGCGTTCCGGCGAAGCAACCATTGGGCCCAGAACATGGCCTTCCCGGACATCGCGATGAGGGCGGTGGAAACCCGTTGGGCGGGTGAAGTGTTGTGGACGAGGAAATATTGCTCGGCCTGTGCCAGCCAAGCTATGGGGTCCGAGCCGTCGAAGCCCGGAAGTTCCATTCGCGGCAGCACAATTGCAGTATTGTTCGACGGTGGTGGCGGCCCCCCTGAGCCCGAAGATTTTCCGGCAGCGATTGACTTGATTTGGGCAACGATCTCAGCGAGTGAGGCCTCGATGCCGCCCACGGATGATTGCAGCGAGTCCACGGTTAATTGGACGCCTCCCATACTGACCGAGAGGTCCTTCGTGGTCTTCTCCAGTTCTTCCAAGCGGCGGTTCTGAACCGCCATGCGGGTTTCAACGGCGTCGGGGTTCACCATCGGATCCGGCAGGTCGGACCAAATTGATGGAGTTAAGAACACGAATCAATAAACGAACAAGAGCACACGAATATAGTCTCGGAAACCAGAGGTTTCCGCCACAGCTACTGCCGCCAATTACTTGATCTTTGATAAAAAATTCCAACCCTAACTCCCCACCATTACATATATAGTGTCAAACCCTACTACTAAAGCCCATGCATGCAAGCAAGGCCCACTACCAATAATAATACTAATATTAATAATAAATAACAAATACTACTAATTATATGGAAATAAATAAATAATCTTCTTCTGCAACTTCAGCATGCACTCGCGATCTACTGCCCCTGCCTTCTCCTCGAATACACTTTGATTTCCGGAGCCGCCGTGCTATCAATGTACTATACATAAACAATAATTACATCGATCACAACTTTCCAAAATTAGTCTTTATATGATAAGATGCATGTAGTAATTACTTTACACTAACTATTCTTTGCTACATACATCTTTATCATATTTTTATTCATTTTTGGTTATTTCACAGCCGGATGTGTGTTTTGTTTGCCGATTATCTGGTTTCAGCTTTTAGAGTTTTGAGTGATGACAATGACGACAGAAACATGAAGGGATGGGAATGTGTTCACATATTGAAGAGGTCCTCTTAAGCAATGGAGTTTTTGGAATTTGTTTTGATTTGTTAGAAGTTTGTTTCGCATGTGAGTGATGATGTGTTGAAGAGTGATAACATTGTGTGGTTAATTTATCAGCTTATAAGCTTCTAGACAGGTTATAAGTTATTTTGAAGAACTTATAAGCAAAGCCAAATAACCTCTTAATCTAGGATTTCAATAAAAGCAATTCAAATTGGCCATGCTTAGATAGCAAATAACTACAAGGATGCATTCTTTATTATATAAATTCAGCGTGAGAAAATGAGGATAAGAAAAGAAGGGAAACTTTTATTATTCTCGTCTTTTATACCCATGTTCTCTGAAGTAGAAAATGTAGTTTATCACGTTAAATACACTATGATAATATCATTATGATTCTGAGTGAAAATGAGAGAAAATATCATAATAGCATTATCATAAATTTGAGTGAAAATAATGTAACATATGCCGTCCAACAAATTACCCAACTCGCATAAAATTATCTACTCTACAGAACACGTGAAAATAATCGAAAAATTGTGAAAATATCAAAGAAAACACACTCTTAGAGGAATAAAAACACAATGAGTTCAAAAAAAATTTAGGCCACTATTTTTAGGCAGTATACAAAAATAGACCAATCTTTTGATTCAATGAGAAAATGATCCAGTAGCTCACCACGCTAAACTCAACGATTCGCGTCAGGAACCGGTGAGACTAGACTTTCAACGTAGAAATGCGTGGTGTAACGACGAGTAACCTTACAACAAGTTAACCTTGTCGGGCGACGAAATCAGCACAGCAACATCATCACGACTGCAAACCAAGAAAGACGATCCATATATCAGAAAAACTAATCCTTCCGATACTATCTCCAACACGGCTGAGAATGGGCTGTCATGTTGCCGCGGACAAGCAAGAGACCCATTCAACACTTTCAAACAAGACTCCTTCAAAATCCAAATAGTTTATTTAGGTGTTCGTAATTGTTTAAAGCATGTTCAAAATGTTTTATGTTAAAAAAATGAAAAAATCAGATTTCATAGCAGAAACGAAAATAAAAGCGATTCGCAGAGAACAGAAATGAACATAAGACAATTTCTAAATTAACAGAACACAATTTCCAAATGAACACATATATAATGTACAGTTTAGAATGGCCTAACATTATTAAAACCTTATCGAGGTACCAAAGAAAAATCACATACTGCAACATACTGCAAAAGAATTGAGAATGAGATTGGTGCAAGGATTACCCGGCTGGAGACTAGACGACATCGCCTTTGATGATAATTGAAGGAACATAGCTGACTTTGTGGAAATCTTCTCCTAATGGCGATACTCTTTTTCCCAATTCTGGCATTTTAATAATTGTCAGTTTTTGAAGAGTAGAAATGCCACTCAATCCCTCTGGAATCATCTCCAGACTAGAACAATAATAGATCTCTAATTGAGAGAGAAGGGGCATGGCTCCCGCCTCCACTCTCCACTCCCTCAAATTTGGTAACTCTGATAGCACAAGCTTCTTGAGGTGAAGAAAATTGTTCGATGGACACGTCATATCCTCCCCGACAAATGATTTCAAGAACAAACGCAAGTCTATCAAGCAAGGAAGCTTCCCCAGTATCCCCATTGGATCATCCTCAATCTCACATTTATATAGGAACAATTTCGTAAGTTTTGAGCTCATGAAGTCATGCCCACACTCTGACAAAGCCTTCCCTAACTTAACTTCAATCCACAACTCATGAAGATTGGGACATGTGATTGCCTTCTTCAACACTCCCTCGTTTGTTCCTAACTCGCAACCCTCTTTGATTTCAACCGCACCAAACACTAACTTGTCCATGATGGCAATGGCGTCTAAGATGGTTGACAAGCTTTCATTGTCGTGTATTTTTGTTGAGAAACGTAGCAGATTCTTCATTCTGTTCATACATTTTAATTCATGCACTCTACTATCCAAACGCCATAGGGTCTCCAACTCAGAGACTCCCTCGTCCAATGTTAATCGATAACTTCCAATATTTTTCTCTTTATAATTGGGAAGAAGCAAATGTTTTAAACGTAGCATCTCCTTAAAAACATTTGGAACTTTGACATCATTCAAACCAAATAAATCAAGGGTATCCATGTATAGCAAATTCCTTATGGATAACGGTAGCTTATCAAATTCACAATCTTCTAAACGCAAACATCTAAGGTGAACAAGATAAGTGATTCCTTTCGATAACTTTCTTCTTGCAAATTTGAATCCCACCATAAATAGGTCTCTGAGAAATTTGAATTTTTGAAAATCAACTATACTTCGTGGAGGAAACTCAACAGAATTACTGCGACTGAATATATGCAGAGACCTTAAATGTTTGCTACTACCTTCTCCAAGTTCATGTTCATCAGGTTCCAGTGCGACTTTTGTTGCTCTAAAATGGATAGCCAAATGTCGTATTTCCATATGTAGGAAAGCTTGTCGTAGTAAGGTACTAAGTTTCCCACTTTGATATTCCAAACTACGCACACCAAAATCCTCCCTTCTCCCCAATTTCAAACATAGTTCTCGGACTACATCATGAAGTTTACATCTCCAATATTTCCTTCCAGGTGTGACACCATAGTTAATTTGAACTTGGACGATGGACCTGGAGGCCAACTCACCCAAGTAGAGCTCGGCGATTTCAGTCAAAGTTTTGTCCCTGTCTCGAATATTCTCATATGAAATTAGGCCTTGTGCTATCCACATCCTATATAGATACCAAACATGTATATCTTCGTCCTCTTCAAATAAACCCATATAGAGAAAGCAAGGCTTCAAATAATATGGTAGACTTTCATAGCTTAAATTTAGCACTCCGTCAATCTCCTTTTCATCTCTATAAATAAATTCTTTGATATCCTCATTTACTAACTCCCACTCCTTCATCGAATTTTTCGTTCTCAAGACCCCGCCAAGTAAAGAAATTGCCAACGGCAAATACCCACATTTTCGCACCATTTCGTTCCCAATTTTCTCAAATTTTTCTTCGGATGCAAAATCTGTGTTGAATTAACAAATGACAATTAATTGACTAGCTAGTACTACAACTTTATAACTTAATTAGACTTTGTAATCTAATTTAAAATCAATGATGCAACAAAAGAATACACCAGGATAGATAATATAATGAGATATAAATTTATCACTTAAAGTGGGGACCACATTTTTAATATCTTATTTTTGAATGATAATATATTTATCCATTCCTTATAAGGTGGTATAAAATTATACCACTCTCTCTTAAGTATAAAATTATCCCTTTCCCAAGGGAAAAGGTGCTGCCCGAAAATTTATACCATCTTTTATTACGTCAAATCAAAGAAGGTATAAGGTAGTAAATGAAGCTTATACCTTAAAGCAAACATGCCCTAGAAGTCAAATTCAACTAACTGCCATATATAATCTAAAGCACAATATATATTATACATACCACAACTGACCTGGAATGTTGGTTTGGGGAAATGCTTTCTTCTTGAGTAGTTCCAAAGCATCTTCCATATTTAGAAGCCCAAGTTTTACGGGGCATCCAACCTCTGCAACTTCCTCTTCGCGCGTGGTGATCAAGATTTTGCTCTGCAAATCATGGATGAGGAAGGGATGCTTCAACTCATTCCAATCAGAAACTTTCCAAAGATCGTCCACAACAATGAGGCATCGCTTCTCTCTTTGTATCTTGCATAGTCGCTCCTTCAACTCCGAATCGCTCAGACTTTGAACAACGTTCTCCCTTATTTGTGGCCCATCGCTCACACCCTTCCTGCTTTGATGCTCTAGCTGCTTCAGAACATCCTCCCAGACTGATTGAAAACTCTGACATTGCTGAGTGATGCAAACCCATGCGGAAAGATCAAAGCTGGTCTCGTTGTAGAGCTTCTTGGCGATGGTGGTCTTGCCTGAACCGCCCATTCCCCACACTGAAATAACTCGATCCTCTTTGTCTTGACTTAGGAGATTACGAAGCCGATTGAGCTCATCCGCCATCCCCACAAAACAGTCTCCGACCTCATAATCGGGGAAGGTCTTCCTTGCCCCGTTGTTGGCCCCTCCATCTGGATTGTTGATGATGCTCTTCTTTATGCCATTTTCTAACATTTCCTTGTTTATCCTTTCAAGACGGGATTTGATTGGTGAAATCTCGGAGCCTAATTGGTAGAGAGAGTTGTATCTTTCCAAACTACAAGAACATCTGCGGACGAGCTTCCTAAGGCCTCGTCTTCTCCTTGACAACGATTCATAAGCTGCGTGTCTTTCAATGGCCGCTTCCGCTCTGTAGACAAGATCTCTGATCTCTGAGATCCAATTGAAAATGGTTCTGCTCTCATGTCGCCTTCTGTCAGCATCTTCGAGGAGACACTTCATCTCTTTGAGCTGCCACTCGAGCTCCTTCACTTCATCGCCCACACCGGATAAAAACCTTCCTTCTTCTAATAACAAATCGCGCAAGGTTTCTAGAGCAATTGACACCACTGCTTGTGCCATTGCAACAATTCCAAACTCAAATTTCTTCGGTCAAATTGATTTACTACTGGTAAGAGTGTATATGGATGAAGAAGGATAAAGAGCTTGTTGTTGTGAATACGAATTCTTCGATGAAGGATTTGGATTCTGGAACAGAGACTAGACTATCCTTCGTGGGAAAAGCGTGTAGCTTCTGAGAAAAGCACATTATCTTTATGAATTCCACTTGTTTTGTTTAGTAGGGACCACACCACCTAAAAGCTGTATATTAAGCACCTGTTCACACTAAATTTTCTATATTGTCTTCTTCTTCATTGAATAATTCTCCCTCATTATTCCACTCATTCAAAGGGAATATGTAAAAAGAAATACTTATCCAGAGCATTTGTCAACTACTTTGACAACGAAAACTCAATAATATGATTTAAAAAAGGATAAGATGATCCATCATTAGCTGGCACATTGAAATGTTCTGAGAAAGGGTGCTTTAAGCCAATAAGAGTTCATAAATGTTATTGATAGAGATAATATTCTAGTGTATGGCATGAACAATTAAATACTCCCTCCCTCCCTGAAATAAGTTCATCTTTTTCTATTTTGGGACGTCCCCCAAATAAGTTCATCTTTCTTTCTTTCTATTTTTGGACAACTACCCCACCACTAATAATATTTTATTTATTCTTACTTTTCACTTTTTCACCACTCCCAATACTAATTATAACATTTTTTCACCTTTTCACTACTCCCAATACTAATTATAACATATTTTTTTTCCACTATCAATACACTTTACCATTTTCCTTAAACCCCGTGCCGTCCCCAAAGAGGAACTTATTTTGGGGACGGAGGGAGTAAAAAAATTTAAAGACAGCGTAACGGTGGACTCGAACCTAAAACTTTTGATCTTAGACATTAAGCACTTTGCCGCTAAACCAACACATATCTGTTGCAGTAGCTGTAATTAACCATCACACTCAATATATTCATGTAGCGCAGATAAGATATCACGAGAGCCGATAGCATTTTGCGGTTTGAATGTGAACTAAATTGGGCATTTGAGTTTGATTTTTTGTAAAATGAAATTGAAGTGCCGTTAGGCATGGTAATTTGTGGGCTGAATTTATGTCTGTTGGATCTTTTAATTAATGTATGGGTTCATTTCTTTTAGTTGACTGAAGATGGAAATTGGGGATATTGTTTTTTAAGAGGATGTTTATTGTCAAGGATTAGCCTTGATAGATTGAAAAAGTATCAATTTTTGTTTGTTTTGATGTATTGAAATTTTGGGATATGCCAAGACTTTTGATTATTATTTCTATTATTTGAGCTAATTTTACTTTATTTGTGGCACATAAAAAACGTGGGATTAGAGAAATTCCATTCTTCAAAATAAAATTAGTAAATCATGCTAAGTAAATGCCCTTAAAATAATTTTTAGGTGACATAAAATAGATGGAGTGAAAGAGAAAGAAATTTGGTTAGGCCCATCTTTGCAATTGGGCTGATAAATAGAAGTATATATAATTGGGCTTCATCAAAAAATTAATGGTCGAAGAAGATAATAAGGTGACTTGGGCTTATGTAAATTACTAATTGGGCCCTAATTAAAATTTAGCTTAAAATTTTAATTAAAACTTATTTTGTACTCAATTAATTTGTATTGGATAAATAGTTTGCATTTCATTAAATAAATCATATAAACTATACAAAATGAGTGTTTATCAACTCCCTCAACCTTAAGATGTTGTTCGTCCTCGAACAACGAGAAGAACAAAATAATAATAACGAATGGGTAAGATGATTGGATCATCGATGCCTCAGAAAAATAAAGAATGATAGAATTCTCAAATCTTCAATAATTAAGCACAAAATTCACCAATAAACACAACCTATAGCAAAATCAACCTTGACATTTCAAACAATTGAATCTCACAAGGTACGTGTATCACTCAACTCTCAATTGGTGGAATGGAACGTGTATACTCTCATCGAAATTCAATGCAATGCAGATCTCTTACCATAGGCTTGCCAATCGTCTAAAATCTCCATCGCTAAAAGTGTGTCAGGACTAAGATCAAAAAGGTCTTTTTCTTTGGGTTATAATGTAGAGACATTGATTAAGCTAGGGAAATATAGGCTATGTGACTCAAAATAATTTAGAACACCAACACTTTATAACTTCACAAATCAAGCATGGAATAAATTCCATCTTCCTCCCAACTATGCCACCATAATCAACACAACTCAAGGGATTTAATTATCACAATACAAAACTAAACACTCTCTTACGCTCTCCACTTATTTCCAACAAACAAAGTCGATTTTCAACAAATTTCTCAATATGCACTCGACTTCACAATTTTTGTTTCTCTTTCTTTTTCTTTTCTTTTTCAACAATTTTTTTTCTTTTCTCAACAATCTTTTTTTTTCTTTTTACAACTTTTCTAGAGCTTATAAGAGTAAATAGTAACACAAAATCATCTCTTCTTTTTCATGACCCACTATAAACATTTACCACACAGAGATCCCCATATACTACATCACCCCCTATCATCCGGCTAAAGAATAAAAGCTAAATAGGCTCAAAGTGGATAACAAAGGATAATTTTTCATTTAGGGACAGTGTTTGGGAAAAATTGTAGCTAACAAAAGATGGCCTAAAATCATCTCCTAATCCTAAGCACAACATCAACCTCAACACAGAAACCATGTCAAGTTCTAGAAGATCACCACATGCACAAAACTCACAACAAAGAATAAACTGTGTATGATAAACAGTTATGGCTCAAAATCTCACAGGTTTATTCAACATCCAAAAGTCAAGGTCGAAATCACTCTAGAATTATGCAAATTGTTTCAAATTATGCTCAAATTATTAAAGAAAATCAAACTCCAAATTTTTTTTCACAGAAATCATCATTGGCATCTTACCAGAAATCAAAAGGAGCAATTATCATCTCAAAAACAAAACAAACACACATCACCAACCAAGCAGAATAAATCAATAAAGCCAACAAAAAGATAAAAGTGATACACATATCTACTCTCACCTCCCCCAAACTTATTACAGAACACAAGTTCGAAAATAAGTTTGGAGGGATGATGATATGTGTGTCACTACTCACAGGAACACATGCTCCATGGTGGTGGTATGAACAAGGCGCGAGTTCCCGCATCTTCCATGCTCAACTGCACTAGAACCCCAAAACGAAGAAAACAAAGAAAACAAAGAAACAAAAAAAACCTAAAAGAAAGTAAAACAAAACAAAGAAAACGGTTGGGTTATCTCCCAACAAGTGCTTAATTTACCGTCTAGAGCTCGACGATACCTCATGGCCTCAGTGAACATCAAACGCAGCGGGCGTGACAGACCACCCAACACGAACAGAGGTAGTGGCACCATGTGCACCAGATGCGTGAAAAATTACACTTCCATTCGGCACATCGATCATAGCTCGCCCTGAGGCCCCTGATAGCTTGGCCTATTGAATTGATACTGCCTCTGTACATAATTAGTATCCTCAAACTACGGCACATCAGATAAACTCAATTGTTGAGGAATTTGAGCAAGCAGTGCTTTCCTCTCCAACTCATACTGCTTTTGGAGAGCTGCATACTTTTCCTGTAAATCATCATAATTCTGTTCCGGGGCAGCTGCGATCCTCCTTGTAGAAAATTTGTCATTCGGCCATTGATAACTGTTAGAGGCTATCTCTTCTATCACACGATAAACCTCTTTTGTATTTCTATGGAGAAGACATCCATCGGCAGTAGCATCCACCATACTTTTTGTAGACCAGTCAGACCATTATAAAAGTGAATGATCTGTTGATCCTCCGTAAAACCATGTTGTGGACAATTTCTGAGCAGCTCACGAAGTCTTTCCCAGGCATCATGAATGGTCTCATCTCCAAGCTGGGAAAAGTGAAAAATCTCGCAATGATTTTCTGAGCTTTGGACGGAGGAAAATATTTTGCCAAGAAAGCTCTACACAAATCCTCCTATCCAGTAATAGCACCTCTGTCCAAACTCTTGAACCACTCCTTCGCTCTGTCCCTGAGAGAAAATCCGAACATCTTCATTCTGATTGCATCTGACGGCACTCCATTCTGCTTAATAGTGTTGCAGATATCTAGAAACTGAGTGATGTGAGCATGTGGGTTTTCAGTAGTAGCTCCACTAAACTGTTCAGCTTGCACCATGTTTATCAATCCCGGCTTCAGCTCGAATGTGTTAACCTGCACAGTCGGTCCCCAGCCACCTCCTTGAAATTGATCAACCCGAGGTTGATACATGTGATTGAGTGGTGGCTCCGGTGGAGGAGGCCGGTGGCGCTCCCTCTCCTCACTCAGCTGCCTCTAAAGCTCCGCCATCATGTGCATCATAGCTGCAGGATCAAAGTTATCACGCTGCTCGGCCATAGCTTGCTTTTTCTTCTCGCGATTGTCTCTTTTATACTGCTTTTTTATTTCCAAATTCAAAGGTACAAGTTGTTCCTCTCCTTTGGATCTCGTGGTCATACACTCCTGAGACAACGATCGAAAATCAGAAATAGAAAACTAACACTAAAAATAAAAATAAAACTAAAAATGCCTGAAATAATGCCTAAGTCTAATCAGAAATATTAAAGTAAATTCTAAATAGTCCCCAGCAACGACGCCAAAAAGTTGAATCTCTATTTCTATAGCGACAATAACTGCAACTAAACAGTGCAATTATAGCACGAAATAACAAGCAGAGTATCGTATCCACAGGGACTATCACAACGAACTAGTCTAAATAATCCTAATGCAAACTCTGGTAATATTCAGGCAAACTCAACTATGATGGATGAATAAAACTAAAATAAAACAAAGCAAATAAAACAGGAGAATAAATCAAATAATAAAAGACACTGACCCTAGGGATGTACTTTCACTAATCAATCACATGCATTCAATCTATTGACTCAATTACCAATTTAATCCAATTCTGATGAGAGATCACTGAACTATCCACAAGCTTCTCTAACGAACACCTATATATGAACGTAGATTAATATATCCCTTATCACATTCAAGACTCAAAGAAATAAATTAACTCTCAAAAGCACACAAAGAATAGCTCCCTATAGCTTCACCTATCGCATTCAAGACTCAAGGCTAACACTATAACATGCATTCTTGAATCAGATGAACAGTTATCGCATTTAAGACTTCAAACTAACAGCTAGACATGTAAACTATTGGCCACATAATTCACAAGAAAACAAGCACCAGGAGTCATGAATCACAAGCTGGAGGGCAAATTGATATCAATAAATTATACACACATAATTAATCAGTTATGCACAAACCCTAGGTTCAGATTAACGAACTAGCCAGACATAACAAAAGAAATCATAAACATAATTGAAAAGAACATAATTGGAAAAACTGAATTATATAAAACTGTAGTAAACGAAAGCAACAGCTCGAATCTTCAATCTTGCAGAAATCCAATCCAAGTCTTAGAAACTGGAAAAGAAATAATAACTAAAAGTTATATCACTAAGGAATAATGTTGGGAACCCTAGATAGGTCAAAAGAGGACCTATTTATAGTCTTAGGGTAAAAATAGAGTTTAAAAACAAATAAAACACGAAACTTCATAAAATCCCGCACAAAACTCCCAATTCAGCGGTCAACACGGCGCCCGCTGAAAACTGCACAATTCCCCTTCAAACTCGATGACCGCCGAGTTTGAAAACCAAGGCCAAAATTCTTCCAGGGACTTCGGCGACCTGGTCGGCGGTCGCCGAACTGGGCGCCGAATCCCCTCTTGTTTTTGCCCTCCGTCTTTTTCTCGCCTCTAGCTCGTTTTCTCCTCTTTTTTCTTGATTTCCAGGCTCGATTCTCTTACATCTCTTTCCTTAGACATATTCCTCACCAATCATGCTCCAAGAAACACTCATTCCTGCATCAAAATAGCCAAAACTATACCCGACCGTGAAATCATGGAATACTATGCAATAGGCTCTAAACGACAATAAAACGAGCACAAGATCGACTCAATCCACAGAAAATAAATCATATAAACTATGCAAAATGAGTGTTTATCATTCTCCCTCGTCTCTCTCTCAGATCGTGGCCCTTGCCTCGATTCCCAGCGAGCGTACGACTGGAGGCCGCCGCCGCCGCCGATCTGGACCCTAAGCCCCTCTCTAAACTTCAGCGTCACGACTACCGCTGACCTCCCTGCTCCCCGCTCGCAGACGGCACTCCACCACCACTGGCTTCCTATTTCTCCCCCGACTCCTCTCTGCAATTTCCAGCCACGATAGTGGTTTCACGCCACCACTGGGCCCTAGCCCCTGACTTTCCCCTTTTCTCTGGCTTCGACGGACAGCAGCAGCACCGCCGCCGCCGCCGTCGAAACTCTCCCCTCTAACATCGGCGACAACAGCCATAGGCTGTGCCTCCGTCGACTCGGTTCTCATGAAAAAGAAGCCCAACATCGAAACACTCAACTCGACACGACAAAAACGACAACAAGGGAAAGACAAAACTTCAACAAGTCTCTATCTTTTTTTTCAAAATCATGCTTTCATACATGTATGTACAGGTTTTGTATCATAGAGTTTCTAGTGACTTGCCATTTATTCAAAAATCTTGGTCCATCTTATTACGAATATATGTATGAACTATGTACATGAATGCATAAATTGTTTGTCTGGTTCTGACGCAAAGTTGTTGAAACAGCATATGCATATATAATGCTTCAGATCTTATGTTGTAATGAAATAGATGAGAAGTTTCAAACTAAAACCTTATGGTGCTTCATGTGGGGGAGAAATTCTTTGAACTGGAAGCTTTGTGTGGCTTCAAATCTTTCCTTGGTCTAGTTTCTTTGGTCTGATTGGTGTGGCCGAGAGAGAGTAAAGTGGATAACGAAGTTGTGTAATATGATGAAGAAGTAAATTATGAAAGGGGTAGGGGTGTGCTGCAGAAGTTGAAATCTCTTAGAATAGTGTGAAAGAAAAAACATGGTTAGGCATGTTGTTGATGGGAGGGAAGGGGACTGATGGGCAGTGTTGAGTGTGAGTGAATTGAGGGAGATGATTTGACAAATAAAATCTTCAGGGTTGAACTATCGCAACTGTTAATACTTCTTCAGGGTTCGCTAAATAAATAGCTCGTGCAAATGATAAATTCTCAATTTAAACAAATATGCAATGAATAAGAATTTAAATAAATAAATTTTACAAAACTTTTGCAAATCGTTTTGTTGGAATTAAAATAAATTCATTTTATTTATCCAACGTGAATCATCCTAACTTTTAGTTCAAAATTACTCTAAACATAGCTATAGGGGGACGGGGTATTACATCTCGCGTAGCCAATCTCCAACATAAAACTGTCAAACTTCTTGTACCACTGCTTCGGAGCTTGCTTCAGGCCATACAAGCTCTTCTTCAATTTGCACATAAGATTTTCTTTACCTTTCACCACGAATCGCTCAGGCTGTGTCATGTACAAGTTCTCATCCAAATCACCATGAAAGAACATCGTCTTTACATCCATCTAATGTAACAACAGGTTTTCTGCAACTACCATGCATAACACCAAATGAATAGTGGTAAGTTTCACGACAGGAGTAAACACGTCAGTATAATCAATACCATATCGTTTCTCAAACCCTTTAACAACCAGCCTGGCCTTGTAGCGTTTGCTTCAATCTTGATTCGATAAACCCACTTGCAGTGCAATGCCTTCTTTCCCTTTGGGAGCTCCACAAGTTCCCAAGTCTCATTTAGGAGAAGAAATGAAATCTCATCATCCATAGCAACTTTCCACCTTCGCTTGTTACTACCAGTACCTGCCTCTGCATAGCATTCAGGCTCAGCACCGCCAGTAAATAAAAAATAAAAGTTAGAGGGCAACTACCTATTAGGTGCGCGTCGCTCTCTAATCGGACTTGGCAGCGGATTGTTCGGTGGTGGGGTTCTTGGCTCCTCATCTGGAACCTCTTCAACATTCTGGCTCTCCTTGCTCCCACTCGAGTTTGAGATGTCTAACTCGACTACTTGAGAATCAGAATTGCCAGAGCTCGATGCCTTCAATATGTCCTTGTACAACACATGTTCATTGAAAATCACATCTCTACTTCAAATAACTTTTTGGTTCTGCTCATCCCATAGTCTATAACCGAACTCGTCTCCACCATAACCAATGAACCTACACTTAACAGATTTAGCATCCAACTTGCTTCTATTAATAGGATCAATGTGAGCATAAGCAACACAACCAAAGATGCCTAGGAAAGATAGATTCACCTATTTTCTCGTCTACTCTTCTTCGGGTATCATATTCTCCAATGGCACTGATGGACCCCTATTGATTAGGAATGCAACTGTGTTGACTGCATCTGACCAAACGACTTAGGCAACCCACTTTTCAGCCTCATACATCTAGCTCGCTCATTCAATGTCTTATTCATACACGCACTCTGCTACTTCGTTTTGTTGGGGAGTTCCTTTCACAGTTTTCTCCATGTGAATCCCATTCTCAGTACAATATTCTTTGAACTCCTTAAGTTTATATTCTCCTCCATTGTTGGATCGTAGACACTTCTCCTTCAGCCATGTTTCAGTTTCTACAAGGGCTCTCCACTTCCTGAAAGCATCAAACGCATCAGATTTATTTTTAAGAAAATAAACCCATACCTTTCGAGTGGAATCGTCAATAAAGGTTATGTAGTATCCTGAGTCACCAAGGGATTTTACAGGCGCTGGTCCCCATAGATCACTATGGACCAGTTCCAGCTTCTACGTCTTCAAGGTTCTGCCACCTCTCGAGAAGCTTACTCTCTTCTGCTTTCCGAACATGCAATCTTCTCATAGGCCAACTTCAATAGTTTCCAGGCTAGACAAGCCGATAATGCCACAAATCTGCCTTGTTCACTGCTCCTGCAAGATCAATGCAATCTTTAGAGTTAGTTGTCATATACAACGTGCCCTCTTTCTTTCTACGAGCTACAGTCATAGCTCCATTGGTTATCTTCCAATTACTGCAGCCAAACGTTACTGTTTAGCCCTCTGCATCAAGCTGCCCAATCGAAAGTAAATTCTTTTTCAGTCCGGGAATATGTCTGACTTTATTCAACTTCAACACGGATCTGTTGCATGTCACAACTAGCACGTCTCCCTTTCCCACGATTTTCAGGGGCTCATCATCAGTAAGATACACCTGTCCAAAATCGCCAGAGACGTAGTTTTCCATTATTCCGACACTACTGCATGAATGGAATGATGCTCCAGAATCTAGCACCCACGATTCTATCGGACTGCTCACATTCAAGACCAACGCATCACTTTATCGTCAGATGTGATTGTATTTGCTGTCTTCTTGTCTTCCTGATCCTTATTCTTATTTTTCTTCGATGATGTTTTACATTGACTCTTGTAGTGCCCACACTCCACACAATTCCAACACTGAATTGAACCCTTATCCTTTTTGGATTGGCTCTTTCCTCTGGACTTTGACCTACCCCGATTCTATTTTTCCTTCGAGCTGCCTCTATTTTTCGTGCTCAGTGCTGCTCCCGAAGAAGAAGATCCAGATTGTTTCCTATGAATTTCTTCACCAATCATCAGATCCCTTACTCTATCGAATTTCAGTTTTGCATCTCCGGCACTAACTGCAGTTACTAAGTTCACCCAACTGTCTGGCAGAGAAGATAGCATAACTAGGGCACGAAGTTCGTCATTGAACTTGATATCAACCGACTAAAGTTCAGATTAAACAAACGCCTTATCAGATATACCTTGTTTGCCTTGGACGGGTTCTGATACATCTCATCCAGGATCTTCAGCATACCCCTCGTCGACTTTGCTCCAATCGTGTGATAAGCTATGTCCTTTGACAACGACAAACGAATCGCGCTCATCGCTTTTTTATCCAGCAACTCCCACTCGTCTGCACACATATTTTCTGGTTTCGCTTTGAGAGGCAAGTACAAATCTTTACCATAGAGGAAATCTTCAATCTGTATCTTCCAGAAGCCGAAATCTAATCCATCAAACTTCTCGATTGCAACCTTTCCGTCGTTCATCGTGACTGCTCCCATTGAACCCCGAGCTCTTGATACCAGTTGTTAGGAAATAAACACAACAACAATCACAAAAGAAGAATGAAATACACACGAGAATTGTTTACCCAGTTCGTTACGTTGTGTAACTACGTCTGGGGGCGATGCCAAGCCAGGGTTCACTATATGATTTTCGGATATAGATTACAATGGGAGAACAACTATATATATAGCAATATTAATGAAACCCTAACTCTAGTCAAACTAGGAGACATGCTTGGGCCCCAAGAATACCACGAGCCAAATCCAATCAGGCTTCATACTCAACACGTTCCACCTATCTTGAAACAATTTATTTTTTGGGCGTCCTGTCTATCTTGAGGTATTTTTTTATTTGGTAAAAGTTTTACCCTCATTCACCTTTTCACTTTTTGACCTACACACAAAATACTACTTTCTTAATTCTCGTGCAAAAAAAAAGGTCTCAAGATAGCCGGGACGGAGGGAGTAATATTTCGAGTTAGTGTGCTCCAACTTACATCAAATTATAATAGTATGTTTTGTCAAAATCTATAGTGTTTTTTTATAAATTACATAATTAAATAATGAAATTTTAAAGGTCGTGCAATGGAGGACTCGAACCCAAGACCTCAGGTCTTGGACATTAACCTCCTACCATGAGACCAACACACGCACACGTCAAGATCTATACTTGTTATTCAAGGTTGTGTTCTATTTAGTTGTAAATTTATTGAAAATAAGAGAAAAGAAAAAATGGAAAAAAATTATCACATTTTAGTATGAAAATATTATGAAGAGAGAGAAAAGAGAGAGAGAGAGTGGAGAAAGAGAAAAGGAAGACACAGAAGGATAGATATAGATAGATGAGTTAAATTGTACTCCCTCCATCCATGAAAGTACTTCCTACTTGTCCTTTTTAGGATGACCACAAAAAAAACTTTCTACCTATTTTGGGACTATAGCCCACCACTTAAAAATACTCCATTTACCCTTCCTTTTTTACCAACACAATAAATTACTAACACTTTTTCACAACTTTTTCTACAATCTCAATACACTCAACAATATTTTATTAAAACTCTGTTGGAAATATAGCTTGCGGCCGGGCATATTACATTGCGATAGAAATGTAGAAGATTATAAATTACAATGAACTAAACAATATTGAAAAATACAAGAATGAAACCCGTAGGAAAATAGAGCCGAGTCGAGGAGAATCCTCCATCCGCAAGACGAGATACATCTCGATAGTGCTCATGGTTTGATGTGTCGTCTCTAAAGATAAAACGATTTCATCTCGTGGGTAGCAGCACCGCAAACCAACGAGCTCCAACGAACTGGAATGAGGCGAGAACAAAGCTCTAGATTATACGAGTGTAGAGAGAATGCTTGTGATACTAGTATGCAGAAAATCTGGAGTCTTCATGGTATGTTATGCATGGTGTGATTGTATTTATAGGCACAGTTCTTCCATGAGGGCGTATGACAACAATAAATTTCCATTAAGGGAGATTCAAAACTGCTGGGAGTTACAAGTGTAACTACTGGATGTTTGAATTCAGCTATGTAACTCCCTCCCGTCTTATTATGACGGATGTTACATGTTGTGGGACAGTAACCGTCAGGTCAACAGCTGTGTGCATGAATGGGCCCAACAGATTGGGCCTTGATTCTTTTTGGGCCAAGAAATCATTGGTCCAAAATAATAAGTCAATTGAGAGCTAAGGCTTGGCCCAAAGGCCATCCAAATTAAGACCAATTGCCGAGGTCGGGGTCGGACGTCGGACACTGGGGGCGCGCATATGGGCTTTGCAGCTAGTTGCGTGTGCACACAATTTTATTACATGTACTGATGTAATAACTTATATAATGTCTTAATTATCATCCGCAAATCAATGTGTATGTGTGATAGGCATTAACATCTCTTTAATACTTATCACTTTTCCACAACTCAATATTTCAAGTACCAAACTTTGATTAATAATTTCTCACTCACCGGAAATCGGTTTTGAGTAAGTAAATATACTACGATGATCTACTTGAAACGTAGATCGATCCTGTGCCATTTAGTTTTTCTAAATTAAAAATTTTCGGTACTTGAAAATTAGTCAAACATTTGTCAACTCAATAACCAATTTCCTACAAACTTGTGTCACTCCTTCCTAGGAAGTTCTTTCGTGGACGGAGGGTGTATAAATTTTGATAGTAAAATTGAAAGATTATAAAAATATACAATGTGGGAAAATATTATCACACTTATATATAATTTATGATAATATTATCATGAATTGGGGTGAAAAGGTGGGCAAATATGTTGTTATGGAAAATTTTCCCGTCTTCCCAATGACAATTTTCCAACAAAGAGAATATGTGAAAAAAGTGATATATATATATATATATATATATAAAATATATGTATTTCACCCTATTCTATCAAAGAGAAAGCACCTCTACCATCAACAAATAAAAAAACTATATATAGTATTATTTGGACGTGGATTTAACTTGAGTTCTTGATCTTTTACATACAATGCATAAATTTTATAAGTCGAATCCATCTCAGGCAAAGTTTAGATTTCATTCAAATAATTATTAAATTGGCTTATTGCTGGGTTCAACAGAAAATAAAATCTAACCATCAATAATTTAATGTGAGCCATTATTCAAGAACCATTTCTGTTAATCTTATGTCCACTTCCTTCAAGCAGTCTCTATTTCTTCTCGTAAATATCTAAGGTGAATATAATATGCAACATATAATAAATGTGCGTTCTCTTTGATTGTAAATTTATGATGGAAAAAGGAGGGATAAATAAAATTTCACCCTTTAAATCCTTATTTTCTTCTCCTTCACTGTAAAATAGAATTTGACCTTACATTTTCTTATAAAATTAATGTATTCACTATCAAATTTAATTCGAAAAAGAAAATTAAATTTTCTGTCATTAGGATATGAAGTTAGGTTTTGCATTTATCTATAGTAGATTTTCATAATAATTGAGTAGTGGACGTCGTATACCACATCAAGAATTAAATGAGTATAGTAATAAGTAGGGTCGAACAACAGAGAATGGGTAATTGCAATCAATTTCCTATAGATTAAATTGGTGTAGCCACTACGCCTTAATTTTGAGAGAGAAAATATTTATAAACTAAGAAAGCAATAAATTAACAAAAATCACACTAGAAATAAATCAATGAAATAAATCAATGAAAGGTAATTCGGCTCGAATAAATCCATATTAATTTAATAACTTTGTTCATCGACGCAAAGATAAATTAATCCCTATCAACCAACCAGTTATAGGATACCGTGAACGCAACAGACGTACCCTAATTCCTACTTACTGTGTCGATAAACAGTTGGAGACGTCAGACCTGCCTATTTCCCTTATTAAAATATAATCTAGCTGGAGACATCAGACATGGATTTAATATTCTAATAGCATTAAGATGAAGGAACCCAATTTAGACAAATTACCCAAAAACGCAAGTAATAATTCGTCTACCAATTTATTCCTACTACGGACATGGTAGCTTTATCACTATCAGCCCTATTCCAACAATTACGGATTGACAGGAACCAATTGACTTTAATCTAATTAAACCTAAGCTGGTCAGACTTAAATAAAATCAGAATTGTCTTTAAACATAAGGAATAAATCGAAATCAACAGGAATCAATTATCTGCTCAATTAGGTCTCACTGAATATTAAATAAATACTTCATTATTCTCACCGAATTAAAGATTTAGCTACTCATAATTAAACTAAGAACAATCAAATAAATTAAAGCAATCACAGAAATCAAAATAATAATTAAATTGCAAAACAAATAATTAAAAGTCACCACTCTTGAATTAGAAAAATCGTCTGCCAATTGTGCTTCAATGTACGTAGCCGCCACTATCTAATTGCTAATCAAAAGAAAAATCACAAAGTAATTCCAAAGCTAATAACGTGTAGTAAAAGTCAAAACCGAGTAAACCTAATACTATATCTCTAATATATAGGCGGCTGACCTAATTAACATAAAACTAAGGGATTTAAATCCCTTCATAGCCTTCACTTAGCCCACAAATTGGGCCAATCGGCTCTTACAAACATAAGCCAAAAAATTAATCAAAACAAGAGTATTATGTTTTAATTAAATCCTATAATGCACGGATTCGCCGGAAATCACCACATTGCAGTATCCGATTCGCTCAAGGGTGCGATTCGCGTGGGATACGCACGGGATTCGCCACATGGCGAATCCCTCAAAAAAAAAAAAAAAAAAAAAATGGGTGCGCGAATCCGGTGCGCCAATCTCACGAATCCGGCGGTGGCGAGGGAGCGCGACTGCGTCTGAAGATGGAGGTTGAGCGCGGCGGCGTCTGAAGATGGACTTCGTCGAGGGAGCGTCTGGAAGTCGTCGAAGCTCAGCCCGGAGTTGGAGCGCCTGGAAGTCGTCGAGGGAGCGGTGGAGCGCCTGCCCCAGCTCATCCACCGTGATTGGGGAAAGAAAAGGGGGTGGGAGGGAGTCGGTGGAGCGCCTGGAAGAGAAAGAAGGAAGAAAAAGAAAGAAAAGAGGGGGGTGGGGGAGTCGGTGGGGTTGGGTAAGGAAGAAAGAAGAAAAAGAAAGAAGGGGGGAGGGAGAGAGAGAGTTTGTCGGCTGAGTGGGGGTGGGGTAGGTAGGGTTTTAATTTTTTTTTTGGTTTTGATTTTTAAAGTATTTTTATTTAAATTTTTGTTTCTTTTTTTTAAAAAATTTAAAATAGAATCGTATAAATGAGATTAAATGAAAATGAGGATTTAAGCACCTTCTTATTACAAATTTATATATATATATATATATATATATATATATATTTGATTGGTTATATATAATAAAAATATATAATATAATAGACGTATCCTTCACGAATCGCACCCTATAATTTTTAAAAATCCGTATCCCTGCACCCGAATCGTATCGCTCCCGCACCCGCCCCCTCGCACCCGTGCAATCTAGATTAAATCTAAAATAATTAACTCCAAGTTCAATATCTAATCGTCTCCTTAAAATCACGCCATCTTCATAAAAAATACACCCTTCACCAACTTTCTTCATCTATGAGCCTCCAACCACGATTCATGCAATTCATGCGCCAAAATACTAACGAACTTGGACAATATCAAATAAAATTACACGATGATAAACACGAATCTAGACATCTCGCACACATCATTGAGCTAAGAATAATTGTCCATTTTTTATTTTAAATAAGGATTCTCATTTAAAGATCATATAATAATATAGACTCAATGTAAGAGTTTTGACTTTATATATTAATTAACCACTCTATTACTATAGTAAACACAGTACACACCCTCCGGATTTAACATTAAATACCTCTGTCTTCTTCACATGTTCTGAGTAGTAATATGGAGATCTTGACGATGCCTTATCTTCTCCCTCTTCTTCTTCTTCCTCTCTCGCTCTGTCTCATCTTCTTCATTCGCAAAAGGGGTTCGGCCCATCCGACAAACCTGCCTCCCGGCTCCGAGGGTTGGCCGATTCTGGGAGAAAACATGGAGCTCACCATGTTAGGCAGTCAGCAACTGGTGAGAAACAGGATGCAGAAATACTCTCGCGATGTATTCAAAACCTCGTTGTTGGGGGAGAAAGTGGCCGTGCTATGCGGCGCACAAGGCAACAAATTCGTCTACACGAACCAGAACAAACTCTTCAATCGATGGCCCCCTCTATCACTGAGAAGGGCGTTGTATCAAGATCTCGATGTGAAGAGCCATCAAGAACCTAAGGCCACTTTCCAAAACTTCCAATACGACATTCTCAACCCGGATAGCTTGAAGAGGTACGTGCCCGTGATGGACTCGTTAGCTCGTGAGCAGCTCGAGCAAAGCTGGAACCCTGCTTCTGTGGTGAAGGTTCTTCCGTTGACAAAGACATACGCCTTTGAGCTGGCGTGCAGAGTGTTCATGAACGTGGCGGATTCGGAGCGCCTGGGCAGGTTGTTGGAGCCCCTTTCTCTTCTGGCGAAAGGGATCTTGTCCTTGCCTATAAACCTGCCGGGGACGGCCCTGAACCGCGCTATCAGAGGGTGCAAAGTGGTGCGGGGTGAGTTGAAGAGGGTGGTCGAGGAGAGGAGGAAGGAGATGATGATGATGAAGGGGAGCCGTGGAGAGGACTTGCTGTCGAAGATGGTGGTGGCGACTAATGAAGATGGGGAATATATGAGTGATAATATGGTTGTTAATGTGATTCTTGGTTTGCTTGTTGGCGCCGAGTACGAGCTCTCCTCAACAATCACTATTGTCATATATTATCTTGCCGAGCTTCCTCACATATACGATGAGGTTTTGAAAGGTAAGAGTTGAATTGTTCCACTATTATTTATATGAATTGATTATCTAATAGTATGAAGTGTTAGAACAATATATATATGATTAGGATCAAATAAAAAAACTCATTTTCTATGAAAATTACAAACAACTTGCAATTAACCTATAAAGTAATGAACTCGTGGTCCTAGGTTTGAATCCCATGAAAAATACTTTACATGTTAAGCACACGTTTGATTGAGTGTTTTTAGAGGTCGGAAAGAGATTCAATTAATTGAATCCATTCCTTGTAGTTTGGTTTGGGTAATGGTTGAGTTAACCATTACCCTTACTTGAGGATAACCCAATCACCGAATATGTTACCCCTCAAAATAGATGGGAAACAAAAGAAAGAAAATCTCTTACTAATGATTTCTTTCCATTGTTAAACGAAACACTTAATAAAAGTAATAGTTATTGTTACCATTACATAAATTTATTTGATTTCATTCCCTTTCCTTTCATCTACTTGAACCAAACGAGCACTAAGTGTAGTTAATTACTTTAGGGTGCATCTACTTTGGTGGTAAAATTTTCATTGGAAAATGATGGATAAGAAAATATGAGAAAATATTATATTTTTCTCATTTTTTATCCTATGTTTACTAGAGATAAAAAAATGAGAAAATATTGAATAATATTTTCACACTACCATAGGATAATATTATCCGACACTCGAGAGAAAATGAGTGAAAATGAGCTGCCCGACAAAATGTTCCACTTGCCCGGAGAAACTTTTCCATCATAATAAACATGTGAAAATGATATGATCGTGAAAATATAATTTTTCTCTGATTTTCCATCAAAGTAAACACACCCTTATATGTTAACTGATAAAGGTTCGATTTTTATGGAAAATTAAATTAATTTCTACTGTAATCCAACACGTACTATATCATCGTCTTGCTTTCATTGTCATGTCTCTTACAGAGCAAATGGAGATTGCAAAATCGAAAGGCCCAGACGAGGTTCTGACATGGAAGGATGTGGAGAAGATGAAGTACACGTGGAACGTCGTGTGCGAATGCTTGAGACTAACACCCCCTTCAATAGGAGCATTCAATGAGAGCACTGCTGAGTTCACGTATGCAGGTTTCACCATCCCTAAAGGATGGAAGGTGCGACATATTTAATCAATATCTATCTCTATACTACTAATAAATAAGTATATACTATAATCTTGGTTATTAATTACTTTACTTATCAAGAAATAATATGATCATGAACTCGTAGGTACTGTGGACCCCTCATTCATCCCACATGAATGCCGACTACTTTCCGGAGCCGGAGAAGTTTGATCCTTCGCGGTTTGAGGGGAGCGGACCTGCGCCTTACACGTACGTTCCCTTTGGAGGAGGAGCAAGAATGTGTCCAGGTAGGTTCTATGTTAAGTTTGTGATAATGGTATTCACCCACAATTTGGTGACAAGGTTCAGACTTGAAAAGTTCATTCCAAATGAGAAGATGTTGTATCATTCTTCGCCTGCACCCGCTCATGGCCTTCCTCTTCGCCTCCATCCTCATCAAAAATAAATCAATCTCGTCTTTGAGTATTCTGCCTGGTTTGTGTTGTTTATTTGACAATGTGTGGAAATTTCAAGCTTAATTAAAATGTAAGAATAAGCGACCAAGTAGAAATTGTTCTTTGGTATTCTCTATCTTTTTTGTCCATAACTAGCAGAAAAAAGAGGCAGCACCCTACTCTAGCCAAAACCTTTTAGTTATAGGAAATTCTAGCCATAAAAATAAAAATATGGAAATAATAGCATTTTTGACTGAAATACCCTTTTAGTGTGTAACAGTATAAAATACTCTATTACACACATTTTATAAGCGAAAAAGTGTGTAACAGTGTAAAATACACTGTTACACACTTTTTCGCAATCACACACTTTTACGTAATTACACATTTTTGAGAAAAAGTGTGTAACATTGTAAAATACACTATTACACGATTTTTAAAAAAGTGTGTAACAGTGTATTTTACACTGTTACACACTTTTTTGCAATTACACACTTTTACGTTATTACACACTTTTCCGAAAAAGTGTGTAACAGTATTAAGGGTATAATTGTACATTTACATTAAAAAAGGCTAGTTTTTCCATATTTTTATTTGGGTGGACATTTTTTCCTTTTCTTATCCAAGAAGTGCTAATTGAGCCTATTAACTCCAGAAAAAGAACGTGCTATGCACGTTTAACAAATGTGATTTTATATGATGAAAATAAAATATATAAATATTATTATATAGTTTCAAATATTTTTATTAATTAATTATATTTATGAAATTGACTTGTTCATTTGGCTATTATGAAAACTTTAAAAAGGTATATCAATAAAACTATTAATTAATAAATGAAAATGTAATAAACTAATATTCATAATATATATACGTCTAAAGAAAATGCCAAAAGATCTATGAAAAATATCCTAAATTATCTAAACGCGGAGCAAAACGAATTTTAAAGTTCTTCTTGTTTGATTTTGACTATTCTGGATCTTTTCTTTTTATTTTTGGTTTTTGATCGACAGGATGTTGTTCAGCGGCAGATTGTCGTCCAATAACGACAGTTCTCTGCAACATAATTAATATATAAATTGCAAAATCCTGCAAATAAAATATTTATTCTGTTACGTTATCATGTAATTTTCAATAAATTAAAAGGTGATGATATTATTGCAACGTTTTGAAAATAATGTTAAAAATCATAAAATAGAATCACATAATGTACGGCCAATAATCTATATCTATACCTATTATAAAAGAGCCTTGTTTTACAAAATTTGATTTGCCTATTATGTCCCTATTTTTTAATTTATTTTAAGGGCAATAATGTAATATCATTTTATTATGATTGTTGTTGTTGTTGTTATTATTATTATAGAAGAATCCCACACTAATCACAATTCTTTGTATATATATTATTAAGCAATGCTAATAAATATATATTATATCATACATATTTCCTCATTATAAATATTCTTGAGTTTTAAGGGGCACTTGTAGCACTGAGATATAAAAATAAGTTATTTATGAGATGAGATTTCTAATAGGTTGAGCTATTATATTTTTTTCGATGATGGGATTAGAGAATGAAATACTTTGAGGAAATAAGGATATAGGGAGATGTTGGTGGAACATTGATGAAGTTAAAATTTTCTTTTCTTTCATTAGTAGTAGCAGCTCTGGCGAAACCGAGCTCTAGCGTAGCCGAGCTCTACTCTGGGAGCATAGCTGAAGATTGAGCTCTGCATGTAACACCCCGTACTTTTATGAGTAGTAGAAGTGTCGAGACACTACAGAGAGTACTATGGTACTGAGATATAAGATTATAATTAAGATGAGATGGAGTTATGGTGATAAATAGAGATATTGAGCATTAGAGTCACACCTTTTGATGAGATAAGTTATTATTCTAGGTGGAGATATGAGTCTGATAGTATTTTTGATGTTTGAGAGTGTTTGATAAACTTTGAGAATGGAAAAGTTGACGAATTTTCGAATTACTCTTGACTGCACTATTCTGCCTTGAGTCTTGCTCTACTCTGCCGAGTTGGGATTTCGCTGCTTCAAACCAAGAAGTCATTCGTCTGCCCAAACAGAGGGGACGACATTCCTCTGACAGAGGGGAAGTCTTTCGTCTGCCCAAACAGAGGGGACGACATTCCTCTGACAGAGGGGAAGTCATTCGTCTGCCCAAACAGAGGGGACGCCATTCCTCTGACAGAGGGGAAGTCATTCGTCTGCCCAAACAGAGGGGACGCCATTCCTCTGACAGAGGGGAAGTCATTCGTCTGCCCAAACAGAGGGGACGACATTCCTCTGACAGAGGGGAAGTCATTCGTCTGCCCAAACAGAGGGGACGACATTCCTCTGACAGAGGGGAAGTCATTCGTCTGCCCAAACAGAGGGGACGACATTCCTCTGACAGAGGGGAAGTCATTCGTCTGCCCAAACAGAGGGGACGTCTTTCCTCTGACAGAGGGGAAGTTTTTCCTCTGCCCAGACAGAGGCGAGCCGATTCCTCTGCCCTGCCAGAGGCGAGCTCATTCCTCTGCCCTGCCAGAGGGGAGCCGAGTCCTCTGCCCTGCCAGAGGCGAGCTCATTCCTCTGCCCAGAAGGCATTCCTCTGCCCAGTCAGAGAATGCATTCCTCTGGCGAGCATTTCTCTGCTCTGGTGCGGAACTAACTTTAGAAGAGAAAAGTCAAAGCAAGTGGATAAACATAGTTGACAGATAAGATTTTTATGCAAGTGGATAATTAAGCATGTGTTAATTATCCAATACTTGATGGCTAAGTAAATGGGTTATATATATATAACACCTTTCTCTTTCATCCCCCATAACAGACGTCCCTTTCCTCTCGATTTTCTTTCTTTTTCCATCAACACCTGCCATTGTTGGGCATAACTAAAGTTCCATAGATCATTTCTACACCATAGAAAACTCTAAAATCAAGCACAAAACATCTTTATCTCCATAAATCAAAAGCTAGAGCGTGTTCGAAAGCTTAGTTTCCAGAAGGAGGAGCTATACTGTTTTCTTCAAAATCATAGAGTAAGCCTCTAAACACATGAATCTACTTATATTTAAGCTTTATGAGTATGTAGATGAAGGATCAAAGCATGAAAACAACTCCTAATTCAAGTTGGTAATTTTCGAAGATTATTAGGGTTGGTAGTCGTCTAAAATTTTGTCGTCTTCTAACTTTAAGATGGAGAGTATATGCATGCTATTAAGATGTTAATTATTGGTCTTTGAATGAAAAGCATGTTTTGATTTTGAGATATGGTTTATAAAGGTGTTAGGTTGTGAGATGTTGGAAAGATTGAAGTTCATGAAGAAAGTGAGGAGTTGAGTATGGAAATGAGCCTATAAGATTGTGTTATGATAGTTGGTGGATTAAAAATGATTATTAGAAATGTTTGATAACGATTATGATGAATTGGTTTGACAAGAAAATAGAGTATGCTTGGCTATATGTTTAGGATGGACTAGTTAATGAGTTAATTGGCTAGCTTTTAAGCTACTGACTTGATTGTTTCGACGGGGTCTTTGACACCCAAAAATCTTGAAAATTTTATGGTAAGTATATATAAGTGTTAGGAACGTTCATGTAAAATTTGAGGTCATTTGAACATCGTCTGATAACCTTTTAAATTATGAGTCTCCAACTGCAACTTTCTACCGAAAGTGTGGAAGAAACAAATACTAGAGTCACTTTTCCAGTAGCTTTTCGTGAGTTTATGGTTTCCAAATTTTTATATGAACGAGATGAACATGTTAGCTAGCTACCCATAAAAGTTTAAGTCTTTTTGACAAGATCTACTATTTTTCTAAAATCAAAACTTTCAGTTGCACAAAACTGTCAAAAATGGTAGACTGTAGGAAAATGGTCATATCTTTTAAACCACAAGGAATTTTGCAACCTACTTTTTTTAAAATGAAACTAGACGTTAAGAGGTTTCAAATGATATGAGTCCCAAACCCAGAAGAGTTCTGAGGTAAAGCAGTTTATTACTTGAAGTTGGGACAGAGTATATAAAGTCAAGTATGGTCTTTCACAAATTACACCTACCTTTGATTTAGTAAATTGCATGTGTTAATGACAATAACTATACACCTTAGTAATTCATAAAAATGCTAAAGGGGTGTATATATGTAGATATAACGCTTTTTCCGAGTTAATTTACTTAACCAAATTTGGTTCTCTTTAACCACATGGTGAAGTCATTAAGCATTATGTGAGTTATCTGATATATATTAAAGAATGTGATATAACATTATAACTTTGGTATGTGATTGTTATATGGGTTTGAGTATTTAGGAGTCGTTCTTTAAGGAACAGATTAGACTTAAAATTTTGGTGATGTGTTGAAAATAGAATATTTTGAAAGTATTATAAGAGTGATTTGTTACGAAGAGTGATTAGTTACAAGGAAATAATAAGAAAGGAAGACTAGTACTTAGATAAGAATAGTAAACCTAGTGGGGATTTGTCTGATCGACGTTTATTTTATGACATGATCGTCTATGCCAACGATGATATCTGAAGACGCGAGTCAAAGGCATAAGTAGGATTTCTCCGAAGTACAAGTACCAAAGCTAAGATTTCCAGGTGGGCATTACTTTCTAATACTTCTATTACAGGCTTTCTAAATGATGATTTTGATGATGTCTATAAGTTTTAAGATGATAAATTGATGTTTGAACTAATTAACTTGCCGAGTTTTGATGACGATGAGCCTGTATGTTACCCTCTACGGATGAAATGATTTCGGGTCCTGCCAAAGGCGGGATTGTGTACATGGAGGTAACCGTGAGCTGTATACCGGGTTGGCCAGTCAGAAATGACTGCGAGCCGACTGTCAGGTCGGCCGGTTACGGTGCTTGAGAAGGAGGCCTACTTCTCAGTACCATGATGATGATGATGATGAGTTGTAGAAGTGGTACTACATGCTAAGTATTTATGACTGCAGTCTATTTTTCATTACTTTATGATGTTTATAATTTATCAATTGCTTACACAGGTTCTTTTAAGTAAAACCCCTGTGTGATGTATAAATGGCAAGTTAAATGTATAGCTCTAAGAGCGAGATTGTTTATTTTCGGCTTATGTCCACTGAGTATTTTATACTCAGCCCTGCATGTATTTCTAAATGTGCAGGATGAGCAAGGAGAGAGATTGGGGGATTGCTGGAGGGCTGTTGTTCATAGACGACCCTTTTGAGTACCGTATTTTACTTCTCTACGGTTGTACAAATAGTTGAAGACTATGTTCTTGAAGCTTAATTAGGATTGTTACTCTCAGCTATATGTCTTCATACATATAGTCTGATCACGTTTTGCTGTGCTACCCTGAACAATTTGAATCATTGTAAATATTTAGCTATACTCCTTTCGTTTTCGTTGACTAGAACCTTGATACATTTGAATAAATGAAGCCGATAATGTTTCTATTATGATTGATGATATTATATTTGTTTTTTTTACTTGAATTATTAGTAGCTTCCACTTGACGAGTCTTTCAGATTCCCTTGTTCTACCCTATCGTTTTATTAGTCGTATCGATACCCAATCTACGCTATCACTGGCTAGATGTCGGGCTGCGACAGAGTGGTATCAGAGCAGGTCGTCTGCTCTGAGTTTCATTCTTGATTAAGTTCAAACTCCTTGATTGAGTTAAACTTTCACAATTGAGCCAAATGATTGATTTCAACTATCCTTGAATTGAGTAAATCTTTGATCTCATTTACTCAAGAGACTAAGTCCTACCTTGAGATTGAGTCTAGCCTACTTTGAATCCTTAGGCTATAGTGAAAATAAGATTGAGAGTAAGTCTAAAACAACACCTCAGCGCCCCATCTCCTCCGGCTTATCGAGGTAAGAGTTATTACTTTTGAACTGTTTTATGTTGAATATGAATATTGATAGTGATGAACTAACGAGATATGTAATGTTTTGATGGATGGAACTGCTTGAGGTGATGGAATATGATGTGAGCCAGTGGTTTTGGAATGAATGGAGAAATATTGAGGCTAGAATAGCCAATGCACCACCGTACCAAACGAGATTGCGTATGTCATTGTTTGAGATATATCAAGTAAGTTCCTTATCCTTGATGTGATAGAAGTTAAAATTTTATTCCAGGATGCAGCGACAGTTAAGAGAGATGATGCGCCGATGGTTCATGAATTATAGGCCCCAAGAAGGGGATACACTAGGAGAATTTTTAGCCCACTACCACAACCGATGGCTGGAGACTACCACATATGGGATTGACGAAGCAGAGGCTATCACGAGTTTGATTCCACAGTTACCACCTGAGTGGCAAGATTGGGCGGCTTCACTAGTGCCGCAGTATATAGTTAGGACTGGGTATGGACGATTCGAGCATGCAGATTTTAGGGGTTTTGTAGCGACGATTAGTCATCGTTACTTTGTGTTTGATGATCCCCCATCACCACCATATGATGCACCCCCTCCTCCGACAGATCCTTTCCCGATTATACCTGCACCCCCATCTGATGAGGTTCCATATATTCCGGAGCCATTTGTGCCTGATGAGGCCATTGCTTTTGAGCCTATTGTCCCGGATTCTGCTGTTCCGGAGTCGGGTATTCTGCAGACTGGATCGCCATATATGGATTTTGACCCATTTCATTACTTGACGCTGATACCCTTTCCCAGTGCTGATCTGCCTCCTTGGGAGCCGGCCCCAGCGACAGCGCCATTATCATTGCCTCCCACAGAGATTATACCACCTATTCCATCTCCGATGCCTTGGACCGAGTATGTGCCTTTTGATCCTTACCCGAGGGTTGCTCCTCTACCTGAGCCCGGCACATTTGAGTTTCAGCTTTATATGCATCCTATTCTATACCCACCATCCAGAGATGCACAGGAGGGACCGTCTCGTCCGATTCCGATTGATAGTGATGATGAGGACCCAGACGAGGAGACGCCAGAGATGACAGTTGGGCATGGACAGACCCGACCACTACGGCGTCGGACCACTGCTGATGGAGTTGATATATGGGAGCCTATTCCAGAG